>NC_141760.1:29307308-29572308 GCF_982258835.1 Parasteatoda tepidariorum | reverse complement strand
TTTGTTCAATAATATTAAAAACGTATAATTTGAATAGCATGTAAACAATTAGGAGATTTTGTAAAAATGCGAACGCATAATATAAATTACTTTAAAAGCACATCGAGGTTTAGCAATTTTCAGCATTATAATTTTGAGTATCTTTGTCAGAAATGAAATAAAATAAAGTATTCACATTAAGGTTTGCAAATTTACATCTAAGGAAAAAGTTCGCTATTAAAAAACGATGAAACACTTATGAAGGTGGTGTTTAAAGCATTATAACCAGTTTTATTACCTGATAAAATATGGAGAAAATTATGATGTAAGACATTCATCACCTGTTTAGTTTCAGCTTGTATACAGGTTTTTAATTTGCTAATCTTGTCTAACTTGTTAATTAAATTCTCGTTTTGATAAAAAAAAATTCCTTTTTTTACCTGACTTAAATACTAATTTTTAACAGTTAATATGAGTAATTGTTTTAGTTCATTTTTAGCAAGGATTATAAAAGTATATATGAAAGGCGGCAATTGACTAACACCATATATTTAATAAACAAATACAAACTATATAAGATATTGTAATGGTTATTAAAAATATAAGCAAATCTATTTTTTCTTCATTTTTCGGATAACAAATTTGAATTGTTGCTTTGATTATTAGAATTAAAATATATTTACCAATTTACAATCACAGCCGTTTTGTTCATTATACTCACATAAAACATAAATTAAAGCCTTATCGAATAGTTTTGAGGTAAATATGATTAATTTTCAAAATGAATTTTTCCTCATTATTTAAAGATTCAGAATTCATAGTTTGATCCTAAGAATATAGAAGGAAGTAATTATTGGTTAAAAAATAAAATTAATGAATTTTATTTTAATTTTCTTAAAAATGTGGGGAAACAGCCATAAATATGTATGAATTGAATGATGGAAAAGGTCTTTAGCTGTAGCAAAATGTCTTTCAATAAAGATTTTTAAATAATTTAACTTTTCTTCCTTTTGTCCTATGCATGAATTTAAATCTATGAATTTAAATTTGGCTTCAGAATATTTATTATAGAAATTAGTGATTAGCGTTGGTTTTTAGATTTTTAAATAGGCTGTTACGTACTTTAAAAGTTTATTTTCTCGAAATAAAATTAAGAACTTGCTAAAATCATGTTTCGAATTTAAATAAATTGCAGTTGTTATTTTTATTTTTGAAATATTTTACGTATATGCAGTTAACCTGCTTTTATGAGTGGGCATATAACAATTATTTTTAAACAATAAATGAAATGGAATTAAAAAAAATTAAATACACAAAAAATTGCAATGGTAGTGGTGTAAATTAATGTAACTAAAAATGTTTCAGGTCTGATTTATAAACGTGCTCTCTAATATTTACACTAAAATATTGTAAAATAAACTAATATTAGCTATACAGGTCAACACATTACACGTTTTTCCTTTAAAATGTCACAGAATAAAGAAATAATGTCAGTCAAAACCTTTTATTTGTCCTTCCATTATTATACTTAAGTGTAAAATACGCCATTTATTCAGTTTACGTTTATCAAATTCTATTACAGGTAAATATTTAAGAAAGATATTTTTTTACTGTTCTTAATTTAATTAATTGTCTTAATAAAAATTGGCATGAAAATAGCCTCCTCAAATGTTTTATGAAATAAAACTTTTCTTACAACATTTAACGATTCATTGAAATTTGATTACTTTATTTCTTAACTCTTTCCAAATGTCTAGAGTGCTCAAATTTCAACTGGAGCTATCTGTCTGCTGGGAATGCAAGTTTCTTATATGGTTCAAATGTATGGTAAATGTTTCGCCATTTTATGGTCAATATACATCTCACAGAGAAAAAAAATATGGTCAAAACTACTATCTCTTTTTCTTTAATTTCATAGCGTTTCTAGCTCCATGGGAATACCAAAAAGTTCAGTAGTTTTTACCAAAGAGCTTTGGTAATGATTTTGGTAAAATTAACAATAACATATAATTTTATAATATGTAATAAAATGTGATAAATGTCATAAAATTTGGCATTTTTATCATAATACTTTAGAACATGGCGCCGAAACCATTTATTCGGTTAAATTTACTTTTGAGTTTTGTTTCGTTTTCAAAATATGTGGTAATAAGAACTATGACTTAGAAAACCAGAATTTCCAACAAAACGTTTTATAAAAGCGAAAAAATTACCATAAAAGCGAAACAATTACCAAATAAATAGTTAAATTACCTTATATTTTGGTTTTATTGTCATAATTATGTTTTTTTTAACTAGAAATGTGATAAACAAAAAATGCGGTAAATTTTATCAAAAAATTTTCTCCGTGCAATAGACAGATTAACTGGCAGTTAACTAAGAATAAGAATATAGTTAAACACTAATTATTTAAAACTAAACTTTTCACGTGAACTAAAACGGCAAAAATAATTGTGTTTTTATTAAACAAGAGAAAAAAATTGATAGAGTATATAACTTTCCTAATATTAAAAAACAATTTATGCTAATTATCTTTTTTTTCTTCATTAGAGCTATATTATATTATAATAATTTATCTATCATTACACAAAAATTACTATCTAAAATTATTATTATTATAATAAAACAAATGTCATTTTAATTCATTTTATAGTTATTAATCAAACATCATAAACATAAAATAAATATTATGAAAAACATTTAATCATTTCGATATTGTATTTAATTCCATTCTAATATGAAAGTTATTTGAGTAGTTCTGAAATATAAAATTCTTTATTCGGCAAATTTTAAGAAATATCTACAAAAGCGATGAAAAAATTCAATCAATATACAATTATCCTCATACTTAAAAATTCTGAAATATCTTTTATTAATTAATTAAATTTTATAACAAATTTGGAAGAGTTATTTATGACTTCCATCCTCTTTAAAACAAAAATGAAATAAAAAGAAAAGGGAAATGGTTATGAAAAAAATGGTGAAAAGTGGCTTTTCTTTGTATCAATAGTTAAATGCAGGGGCTGATATTGAAAATGAATAAAATGCTTCTGTCATTCTAGGAAACAACAATAAAATATTAATTCTGAAAAGGTTACTAAATTATAAAATTTGTTTAATATCGGATAAAATGTGACAATCTCTAATAAGATTACTTATGATTTTTAGAAATAATTAGGAAAAAAAAATTAAAAATTATTTTACACTTAATATTTCCCCCTTTTAATTGATGCGTATAGAAATGGTTTTACAAAAGCAGAACGAAAGGAAAATTTCTTGGAGTGATATTTGTCATTGAATTTCGATTTTTAACTGAGTTTTAACAAACTGAAGATGCATTATAATGATTCTTTTTGTTTTATGAAAAAGTTAGTTAAAACTCGTTTAATGTTCAATAATTAAATATGACTATTAATTTATTTTAATCTCTCACTCTCAAATAACTCTTTAATGCGCATATTAACAATGATATCAAGTTTACCTAAATTGTACCATAATACGATAAAAAATCTGAAATAAAATTAACAATATCAAATATAATTTGTAATGGCATTAATTCAAATATTGTGTCCATCATAGTATGTTAAAGGGACAATCTATTGCTCTTATGAGTTTCATTTCAAATGATACTGACTATATATTGCAGTTTATTTATGATATATATTTTTTAAATTTCACATACAAAACAATTTTCTATAACAAAATATTAACATTCAAAAACAAATGATTGAAATTTTGCTAAATTATTTTACAAATTTCAAATTATATTATTTAAAGTTTTGGTTTGTCATTACAATAGATTAAAAAAAAGTTAAGACTAATTATTTTGAAAGTTTCATCAAATTAAATTCGAAACTCTACTGTTGAAAATTGTTTGTTGAGACTCTCATAAGAGAAAGATAAGATAAAATTGTTTTCTGTGATTAAAACAGCATCCATAACAAGCTCTAAATAATGTATTCCAGAAAGATAATATTAAAATATTGTAATTAACCAAATTATAAATATTGTATCCATCCAATCTACAACTATGATATTGAAATATTGAGTTCAAGCCAGCTAGAAATATAGTATTTGACCAATAAAAATTATATTGGAATATTGTTTTCAAAAAATCTAGATATATAACATTAGATTATTGTATTCAACTGATCTACAAATATAATATTTATATAAAGTATTGAACCAAGATAGAAATATAAGATTTAAATAAGGTATTCAACTTATTGTGATATAATTCAAGTAAGTTAAATATATTAAATAATTTTTTACAAATTAAACAAATCAAATCATTGACATTATAATCACAATTTGTTTTTATCATAAAAATTTGTATGTGATAAAAAAATACGATTTTATGTCATACAAGCATGATAAATTTTAAATTATATTATTAAAAAATTTGAAATACAACTCAGATGAGTAAAAAATATCAAAACAACTTTTTTTGTTTGAATCAAGCAAAATAAAATCAAAATTCATCAGAAGAAGAAAAATATTTTTATTTATCTCCATGTTAAATTTAAAACAGTTCAATTTATAAACAATATATTTCATTTTTAAACAATATATTCGGAAGTTTTTCGCGTGCACTACTTAATCTTTTACAATAGTGAAAGATTAACTTACTTAATTTAATTTAATTTTTAATGAAATGTCTTAAACGTTTTTCTCCAAAAATTCCAATAAAATTGAAAAATAATTAAGAGATTAATTTCTGATAAATAGACGTTTTAATGTTTTGCAAATAAATAGAAATCAGTTTGGAAAAAAATAGCTAAATTTATTAAACTTAGACGTTTTTGAAGGGGTTAAAAAATATCAATAAAAGTGAAATTAAGGGTAAAAACTTACTCTCAAAATTTCATTATAATAATTATATTTACTCACCTTAATATTCCACATGGCACTTCACAAAGTCAAAATTTTAAAAAATTTAATTGATTTTTGTAAATTTTACGTTACATTAATTTTCCCGAAGTATATTTTATCCCTCCGCAATTTTATCCTTGATAAGATGATACCTGGGATGAAATGATGACAAGTAACAGGTCAGCTTCACAGTTGGCATATTTATACAAGCCTTTCATGCCGGTCGCGGATGGTTTCCATGACAACCTCGCGCATGCGCTCTAATCCCAGCCTTGCAAATGGCGGTAGAAATGACTCCTTGTTTTAAAACTGCTATAGTTATTCCAAAGAAAAGCTTTGACATTACCTGTCGTTATAGTCAAAGCACTGTCCTCTAGTTGCCTTGACATAGGAAGTATAGAATTTCATCTACTTGAATTTTTCCGAGATATATTTATTAGATAAACAGTTTAAAGAGGCGTTATTTCTTTAAAGAATGCTTCCTGTACAATAGGTTGCAACAGACATTGGAAGACGAAGGTCGTTTTTGAAAGAGAGGATATAGTTTTTATTGGTTCGGATTTTACAATAAATTAGAAGAATGATCTTCTACTGAATGCGTAATGCCATGGGAATAAATTTTTAAAACAATTAAAAGGATACATTTGTCAAATTCTCGAACGCGAATCACCCACTCTTCAAGGAATTGTTGCCTCTTGTTGTGCAAATGCTGTAGAAGTCAATAAAGAAAATAATGATACATTTTACATGCTCGATTTATTCTTTTAAAGTATGTTAACTGTTTTACGCATTATCTGCCTAAGTGTGTTAACTTTTGTTAGGTTCAGATAAAAAGCTCAATCACTTTGTGAAATCCGGAGAAGTTCAGCAAGGTTTTGAGTTACCCAAGACTCGAAGATAACCTTTGGTTTTAAACAACAGCCTGTATATTTGTATCTTTTTCACTCAAAATTTCTTTTAAATTATGTCTGATTGAAAATACTGTATTGTATTTTCATATGTAGTTGCAATAGCAAATTAAAACAAAAAAATTTTTTATATTGAAAAAGTAAATTTATGAAGTTTTAATTATTATTTATTTATACTCATTATAAACTTTTAAAGCCCCACCTTAGATTACTTTAGTTTTTTTATTTTTATTGCATTTCTCAGATTGATTTTTTAAATTAATTAAGAGTAATTTACAATTCTTTTTCATAATTTATTAAATTCGATAATTCTCGCACGAGAGCAGATTTTTTAAAGAATGAGTGTTTTACATTCTAATTTTTTTAATTCAATGTGTGGAGTCTGTGTAAAGGAATTTTTAATTATTTTTTTAAATTTCTTTTAATAAAAGAAGTTTACGAAAACTTACAATTGGTAAGTCGTACCTGAATCGTATCTAACATTGAACCATATTTGATACATCGAAGCAATCAAATAAATCAACTGAAAACAGAATTGCATTTAAAATATCAAAGCAATCAATCAAATTACTTTTTTATAGAAAAATAAAAATAAAACTCAAAAATGATGGAACATCAGAAATATTGTACATCACATAACCAGGAGCATTTTGACAATGATACTGCTCGTTTTTTAACAAAAAAAAATTGTGGAAAATTATTTTGAATTCTTTCAAAAGCGATCATTTTTTACAAAGAAAAATGTTTTTGCGTATGAAATGTTTTACTGTATGAATTGAATATATCGTCGGTTAGTGTTTAAATCTGAAAACTGCTTGAAATGCGAGTTTACGAAAATGGACGCAGCTCTACTTGCATGTCTTTGAAAATGGACATATTTAAGAAAACGGCAAAGACTTTGATGCCATTTTACAAACTTCTTTTATGTTGTTCTTTTTTAAAGAACAAATTAATGAATCTAACTAAATTCATCATGTAATTATGTAATATGGTAATTCACCTAAATCCTTTGGTATATTTTAAAAAATTAGTCTGTTTTTGAAAAAATTGTAAAAGTAAATTGTTGTTTTTAGAAGGTTGCTACAGTGCTACAAATTTATAATAGTTTTACTAAATTTAAGTTCTAGAAATTTACAGTTTTAAAACTTACTTTAAAGTTTAGAATCCTGAATACGATGACATCGTCTGAAAAGTTACAACTGTAATATACCTACCCACCCCGAATCAGAAGTAAGTGACTTTGCTTCATAATGATTATGCTTAGTGTCTAAATAAGTAAGGAAAAGTAAGTACGTAATTCCTCGTTTAGTAGTTAAATTTAAGTTAAACACTGAAAAGGTTCATTTTTTACTCTGTCCATTTTCGTAAACACGCAATTCCAGCTGTTACTTTTGCGTAAGCACACTTTGAGCTACGTACATTTTTGTAAAAACGCGTATTTTGCTGTGTTGTTTTTTGTCAACACGCATTTCGAGCTGCGACCATTTTCGTAAATAAGCATTTTGAGCTGCGACCATTTAAAAAAAAAACATTTCCAGCTTTTTCCAGTTTTGTAAACACGCATATTTTAAAATTTCGATTTTCGTAGAAACTCATTTCGAAATGTGACCATTTTTGCAAGCGAGCATTTTGGGCTGTGACAATTTTCGAAAACATGCATTTCGAGCTTTGTCTATTTTCGGGAACATGTATTTTGAGCTGTGTCCATTATCGTAAACACACATTTCGAGCCGTGTCCACTTTCTTAGACATGCATTTTGAGCTGTCTCACTTTTCGTAGACACGCATATCTTGTAATATCAATTTTGGTAAACATTTCGAGCTGTGTACAGATTTGAAAACTCCCCGATGAGTTGATCATTTTTGACAACAATAACTATCGATTACGATGGCACAGCGATCATTATTGGCCAAGGTAAACTGTAAAAAACATTATCATCGAGAAATTATGCTCAAATACAATATTAGAATTATTGATAAATTTCATTTGGTTAACGAAATTAATGACCAATGTTAAGTGGAAAACATGTTGGTATTTTTAGAAATGTGATGATGGTTAGAATGTTTTCGGGTGATGTATCACAACATGAAAATTTTGGTTTCGTTCAGTGATGCTGATCAGTCACTATACAGAAACCAAACTGGATTTAGTTTTTATTTATAATGCATGCATGGTTCATTAAATAACAGAAAATGATACAATTTCAAAAAATTAAATTCAAATACCAATTATGGAGACATGAATTTCGAGATTTATGATTGTTTTTGTGTTTTTAAAAAAGAAAAAAAAGTTTATCGTGTTTATTGGTGTGATTAAGAATAAAGAAATTTCGAAAACTCAAGTTTGCTGGACCGTAATAATTTTTTTCACCCCTTTCATAAATAATATATTATTATTTTTCGTTCATGAAATAAATTTAGGCAACTATATAATAACTAGGCATCATTAACTTAAAACATTTTAATATGAAATTTTATTTCACTCATTGCGAGCGAAAAATGGGATGAAAAAAATAATAACTACTTACTCATATTTTAAAGCTTAATAATAATTAATATAGCTTAATATGTTACTCCTTTGCATTATAATGACTGGCGAAACTAAAAATGGTCAAGTCAAAGTTACCACTTCTAAACACAAGCTGATTTTTTTTTCTCTCGCCTTAAAAAAAAAATTTATTTGAGCAGAATAGCAATTTATTCTATACATTCAGACTCAAACTTTCGAAATTCAGTTATTATTAAATAACTCTTACGTGTGTTTTCGACTAAGTAAGTTCTTAGATGTAAGCATTAATATATTCTTTCATCTTTATAACTAGACAAAAGAATTTTCAACCACGTTATAAGATTTGAACCAATTGCATTCATCCATTTATAGGTTATTTCTCAGCAGATGGCTTTCATAGCTCATTTCCGTTACTTTTTAAGTTTAAGTTTAACTTAAAAGGGAAGCGGAACGCCAATCTATTGTAAAACTAAAACATTGACTGTCTGTCTGAGCTCATTTACGAGCTGCCTGAGCTCTTTGTGATTTTGAAATTAACTTGAAAAACAAGAGGAATACAAATCTAACAAAAATATTGAACAATTCTTAGTTTCCTTCCATAGCTGGCTTTGCAATTTTGAATTTAACTGAAAAAAGAAGAACACAAGTATAACAGAAACATTGATTGACTGTTTTATCTCCCTTCCATAGCTTTTTAAGTTTGATTTCAACTTAGAAGACAAATGGAACACAAGTCTCACAAAAACACTGGTTATCGGTCTTAGCTCACTCTTATAGATTTGTAATTTTGATTTAAACTTGGAAGGTAAAAGGAACACAAGTCTCACAAAAACAGTGGTCGTTGGTCTTAGCTCACTTCTATAGATTTTTAATTTTGATTTAAACTTGGAAAACAAGAGGAACACAAGTCTCGCAAAAACACTGAATGGCTGCCTTGGCTCACTTCCATAACTTTGGGATTTTGATTTAAACTTGGAAAATAAGAACACAAATTTTACGAAACGTTAAGAAACGAACATAAAAAAATGCTTAAATTTTTGTCCTACAAAGGATGATACTATTGTTTTATTGTGAAGTGAAAATAAATACTATAAATTTTTTAACTTCTAAGGAATTTCCTAGAAATACAGAAATGATCGAAATTTTCGAGAACTATGCATAACTTCAGAATTTTAAGAATATGCACGTAATATTTTAAAAAGATGCAGTCAATGACACTTAACTTCAATTCCAATCATCGAATGTCTCCAATCATTCACGTTGTAAGATGAGGATGAGTTTAATGCCATTATATAGGTTTTATCAGAATATCAAACATGTCTATCTTTATTTCTTCTATCTGTTATGCATTTTCGGGATATCTTCAGTTTCACTCATTTTTCTCCTATGTCGATTTTGCGATATCAATGCCATTTGTGAACTAAAAAGGTTAGAACGTGCTTCTGTTTTGAAAAATACGAATCTGCAATGAAGACTGAAGGTTTGATTTTGAAGTTTACCTTGTAGTGTACTTTTACAAAAAAATAATTCAAATGCATTAGTATATGAACATGTAACAGCAACACACGTTAACTCGACTCTATGATGGGGTACCTTTTCATAGATGAAGGCTACCACTACAACCTCTAACCCACCTGGTGAGGTGGGAGGACGGTATCCATGAATGCTTCTTTTAAAAATATCTAGCGCATTCGTTTTTTTAATTTTTGAAAAGTTGTAAATTTCTCCATATGTTTCAAGAATCCAGTATGATGTAGAACACAGGAAAGCCTTCTTCGAATCTGAAAAAGAGTTACTCACTTACAAGTTCATACTGCAATTTCATTTAATAAATAGCTTATTTCCTCAGCCAATTAGATAGCAGTAAAAATCAAACTTGATAAGAAAAAATGATACACTCATAAGTGATTAAAGTTCTACATCTCAAAATATACAAAAATTGAGTTTCAACGCAATTCAAGGGACACCCGATGTACAGTGCTAAAAAAATGGCCCATCCTTAATAACTTTTGATCTAATGATCGAGTTTTCACGTTCTAGGACTCAATGGCCCAAGGGGTGATCTCAATTATGCTAACTAGTAAGTGCAAGCGAAGTTTTATGTTATGAAATCAGACACAAAAACGTACTTTCTCTTAATAAGCATGTCTTGCTTTCAACGGATTAGGTTTCCTGACCCCCAAAATCCAAAGGGGTTGCCGCAATCTGAGAAATATGATCCCAATAGCTATGAAATAAGCTATAGTCATGATATAGCCCAATAGCTATAGTCATGAAAGTTCTCCAAAGTTAGTGCCCCCTTAAAATTAATTTTACTTTTTGCGTAATTCGCTATATCTCAAGAACTTTTTAAGCGAATTGGAATTTTTATACTCGCTATAAAATTCATATTAACTTTAAAATTCATGTTTCCAAAGATAATTCCTTTCCAAAAAATGCAGGTTAGTAAATAATAATTATTATTTTTTTTAATTTTATCTAAGAATGGTTGAAAATATTTTGAAATGTAAGGTATGTAATTTTTTGCATCATTTCAAAGAATACATTTTTACACGGTAAAAAAATAAAAGCAAATTTTGAGCAAAATTGGCCAAATAGTTCCTGAGAAATCAAATTTATGTATCTGACTTTTTTGAAATTCAATTACTCCGGAACAACTCAACACCAATTTTGCTCAAATTATGTATTTCGCCATGTAAAATTACAGTCTTTAAAATGATGTAAAAAATTTTATACTTCGCAGTTCAAATTTTTTTTGGACTAGTTTTAAATAAAATATTATAAATATCTACTAAAATGTATTTTTTGTGTGAAATTCCATTTGGATAAGTGAATTTTATATTTGAGTGCAAAAACTTTTCAATTTGCTTTATAAGTTCTCGAGATAGGGCGAAATACGCAAAGTAAAATTAACATTAAGGGGTCAAAACTTTGAACTGTTTTCCTGATCAAAATATTGGGACCATATTTCCCAGATTGTGGCTACCCCCTATATTTTGGGGGTCTGAAATCCGAATCCGTCGTAAAAAAGGTATGTTTGTTCATAGAAAGTGCGTTGTTGTATCTTATTTCGTATTTTAAAATATCGTCGGCACTAATTAATTAACATATTTGAGGTCACCCTCTCAAATCATTAAGATTGAGTCTTAGAACGAGAAGATCCGATCATTATAACAAAAGTTATTCAAGGTGGCCCGTTTTTTTTAATTTTGCGCACTGTACATACATTATGTTAATAACAGTTTAAGTAATTTTCATTTGCACGTATGATGCGTGCACTATTTACCACTTTTATTGTACGCATGTCCGCAATATAAAACGAATTATTTATATTCCTTTTCATAAAATTAAAATTTTCAAATAAATATTTAAATAGAATATTACATGTCTAATTTATTGCAACTTTTTTCTTTAATTTGTATGTATATATAGCGTCGATTAAAATATTGATTGAAAAAACTAATAAATTGCTTTGAAATTTAAAAAAGTTTTTCAAAAACTGCTCTTTTTATAATTTCGAATAACTAATTACTTAGTTAAACATTTTAGTTATAATAGTATAATTTACCTACTTTTTCGTAATTCTTTTCTTTTGCTATTAGTAATAAATATTCATAATACTAATAATTTTCTAGAATATATTTTTTTAACATTTCAATTAATACTTAGCAAATAATTTCCAAATATTTTATGTACAAAAACAGAATTAACTCAAAATTTAAAAACAAAAACTTGTTCAAATAATTAAATAATTAATGATGGAGATATCTTTTCACAAAAATATTTCGTGTGCTTTAAAAATTTTAAACCAACTAAAAATATGTCTTTCACAAATAATAGTTATAATACAGCACAGTAAAAAAGATTCTTTTAAATTTTTAACTTAAACAAATAGAAATTCAAATCTCCTATTTCCCTCAAAGGAAAAGATATTTTCAATTTTTGCTCAAAGTAAATACATATTTTTATCATAAAAGAGATCAGATTTACCTTTCAAAAGAATTTTTTTTCAAAAAATATTCTAAATCATATAGATTCTAATTTAAATTCGAACCATAGAAAAACGAAAAAAGTGTATTTTCAATCCCTTTTAAGAATATCATTTTCATGGAAAAAATTCATTTAGCGAATCATGCACTATTTTTTGTACAAAGTAAAAGCTTCAAAAATATATAAATCATGATTTAATATGATATATGAGGAAAAAAACTTTCTTTTCTAATTAGGGGCTTTTCATTCATTAGTGAATTAGCTCAGTCGCGTAAGCTTGTCAAATGTTTCAAAGGTAAGTTTTGCACCCTTTTTTTTACACAAAAAAGTCTTAGTAATCTAAAAATGTCTTTTTCAATCGCATTTTGTGGTTTATAACGAAATTATTCTTTTTTGCGGTGGTTAGGTTGTATTTTTTCCATTTAAAAATAGAAAAAACTACTATATTTTATTGTTAGTTTTACCAAATTCATTACAAAAGCACTTCGGTAATAATTACTGAGCTTATTGGCGTTTCCATAATTCCAGAAGCACAGTAAATTTAATTATATTCTGGTAATTTTTCTCAGTGTTGAAATTCCAAGGATTATTTTTTTCCAAATGCAATATCTAAGTACTATTGAAATGTACTTAAATCATATTTCTGGAAATATAAATTCAATGAAATCTTGATAAATATAAGATTTATTTAGATGTATATTGCATATTTTTAGATCTTTATTTCAGAAAGAGTACCAGCATGCATGCAAAACTAGACTGAAATCTACTAAATATCAAATAAGGGGGCGAAGTGAGCTCGAATTGAGAAGCAATCTTCAAAAGCAATCTTATTGAGTATTTTCGGGGGTTCCAAATTCCACCCACTTCTCGCTAGGTTTAGAATAGGTCTAGGCTAGATGAAGTGGGTGGGATTTCCAAATCCTACTTTTAATAAACTATTTATATATTTTCTTAAAGAAATTTTGCTTTATCCCTACAGCTTGATGAAACGGGGATAATTTCACAAAACAATATATATTTTTTTAGATATTTTTTTTAAACTACAAAAACTAGTTTGCGAGCTGTGAAAAAAAAAGTCTTCTATTTTCTTAAAACGATTATAATCAAGAAAATGTTTCCCGATCCAAATCAATAAAAAATAAATCATCTTATCATACGCACTATATAATCAAGTTTTTATTATTGTTGTTGTGTTAAAACTAAACAAATACAGTGGAGCATCGTTTATACGACGATCACTTATACGACGTTTACATTTATACGACGTTTAAGTGTGGTCCCAAATCATTCCTATTCATTTTAATGTAAAAATATATCGTTTATACGACGCACAGAATCGGTTATACGTCGGTTTTTAGATTTTGTTCACGTTTATTTAATTTTTTATTTTTTCTTGTGTATTTTAAAAAAGGGCGGAATTTGCCAACATGAATGATACAGAAAAGGGTGCCAACAAGAATGCTTGGATGACGACCGTAATTTTTACTAGATGACTGAAAAAACTAGACAATATTATGAAGAGGCAAAAACGAAAAACTTAGCTATTCATCGACCAATGTCCAGCGCACCCATCGATACTAATTATTTTGGAAAATGTAAAAGCTCTCTTTTTTCCTGCAAATTGCGCAAGTGCGCTTCAGCCATTAGATTTGGCCGTGATTAGAAATCTAAAATTGCATCATAGAAAGCAGTAAGTTCAACTCGCTATTCAAAGCATTGTAGAGACTAATAGCAAGAAAATATAATTAAATGTAACATACATTCAAACTGCTCACTGCAATTTTTCTTCTTTGGTTATTTGTTTGTTTCGCTTTGTCTAATTTAGAAATTTATGTAAATCAACACGCTAAACATTAAAATTAACTTAAAACAGAGTTAGTTTCAGTTTTAGAAGTAAAAATCGATTATACGACGTTATCGTTTATACGACGTTTTTCGGTGGTCCCTTCGGCGTCGTATAAACGATGCTCCACTGTATAAAGACAAACATGCTTCAAAACAAAATTAATAAATAAATCAAAAACTCTCATGCATACCTTGGAATTTTTCTTTTTAAATAATTTATTTTCCTGAATTTTTTAAAGCAAATACTGACCAGTAAAAGCTATAAAATTATTCAAATATTAAGGAAAATTTAAAAATTAGGAAAACAACATCTGAGACTACTTTTTAAAAACCGTGGTTTAATATCTACACGAATTTGAGTTTAAAAAAACTCTAAAAAGTGTAGAAATGTTTGCATTATTACAAGTTAATACCGAATCGAGAGTTTATACACATTTTAAAGGGTGCAGTTAAATATTCATACCAAAAATTAATAAAGCTTACACCAGATTCCCTTTTTAATCCATTCACGATTGGCAATTGATTCTCGTTTTCTATTCTTCAGCAAATTTTGAAAAATAAAGTCAAATAGTGATTCTATTTTTGTTGGAAGTGATATAATCGATGGCAGAACACTCCAGCTTCACATAATGAATGAGTTTACATTGATTCTGAAGACATGACCTTTTTTTGATTTTTTATCTATGATTACTAACATCGAAGTTCAACTATGTTTAGCAATAAACCCTAGTACCAACGGGAGAGCAATTTCCAAGATCATAGAACATTTTCAATCTTTTTTGTCTGATTGAGCTGAAAAACTGATCATAGCCTTTGTATTACATATAATCATAATCAGCAATCCTACAAAAGTATCATCCATCACCAAATAATCATCAATCCTCTTTTCTGATTGATCAAGAATATTGATTGTGGTTGATTATTTCGCAAGTAATTACAATCTTCTTTACCGATTTATTTGACTAACTACTCGTGTAAACTATTACAATAGGCATGTATATTTCTAGTTCGTGAATAACGATATTTGTGTTAGTATAAGATTTAAATGAATCTGCCAATTGTATTAAGTAGTTTTATAATATTCAACTCCAATTCACTGTGGCTCTGTTAAGTCTAGGTCAAATTCACATAAATATTCCTTCTGCACTGTGTATGTTTGAATAACAAACGAATTTTATTTTACGAAATATTGCATCCTAAGCTAATGCTAATAATTTTTTACTTTACATCGAATCGCAAAAATAACTTGACTGACTCGTATGTGTATTGCATGTTACAATAATTCTAGATTTTAATGTCATTGAATAAAATAAAAAAAAAAGATGGCAACCACTTTACACCAAACAGTGTAAAAAATTCGTGACGCTTCACTAACCCTTTACATTTACATTTCAACCATTATTGTTCGTTCCAAGAGCGAACTATCTATTGCTTTTCGAGTAATAAAACACTACTTTGGAGTAAAGTAATTCCGACTATTTTTTATGTTAAAATGCACTGAAAATATTTGCAGTGTAGTTAGCAATTTAAAAATATCAAAAAGAATCATTTATTTTAATATTCAATTTCAAAAAGCTCTCTCACACAAAAGCAACCTAAACCTTCCACAATTTACTTTATAAGGTCAAAGGTTGAAGTTTCTCTAAAGTTTTTTAAAAGTAACAACAACAAAATGTAAAAAAGAAACTAGATTTGCAATCATATTTCTTTATTCAATACACTTGAGCATTTCATTCATAAACTTTTATGTATCGGAAAGGAATAATGAATCACACACAATTGATTGAAACATCTGGAAAATTTATGGTAAGAAATATTGCCGCTGAAATCTTAATAGATTCTAAAATTTGAAAAATGAGACTATAACAATCATATAATGATGTGGCTGGAAACAAACGAAGAAATAACTCTACTCTCGACATTTTGCTTTCTAAAATGAATTTTTATAGCGCAATCTTACGTAAAATATTTATATTCAATAGTTTTTTTCTCGTGTATTTTCTTACGCACACACGGCTACAACGATGATTCAAGGTATCTTTATTGTAGCGAGTTCATTGATTTTCTTTATCTTATGTAAAACATTTATATTCAAAAAAAATTTTCTCTTGTATTTCACGCACACACAAATGCAACAATGATTCAACACATTTTTACTACAGTGAGTTCACTCATTTTCTCTATCTTATGCAAAATATTTATATAAAATAGTTTTTTCTCTTGTGTTTTTTTTTTTTACGCACACACAGCTACAACGAAGATTCAAAGCATTTTCATTACGGCGAGTTCATTTATTTTCTCTATCTTATGTAAAATATTTATATAAAATAGTTTTTTCTCTTGTGTTTTTTTTTACGCACACACAGCTACAACGGTGATTCAAAGCATTTTTATTACGGCGAGTTCATTTATTTTCTCTATCTTATGTAAAATATTTATATAAAATAGTTTTTTCTCTTGTGTTTTTCTACGCACACACAGTTACAACGATGATTCAAGGTATGCTTATTATGGCGAGTTCATTTATTTTCTCTATCTTACGTGGAATATTTGCATTCAATTGTTTTTTATATTTAATAGTTTTTTTTTAATATTCTATAGTTTTTCTCTTGCGTTTTCTTCCGCACACACAAATACAACAATGACTCAACGCATTTTTATTGCTTCGAATTCATTGAGTGTCTGTATTTATTTTGTTGTACCTTGGACCGGAAGCGTACACCAGTGCAAATATTTGAGCTGCCTAGAAACGAAACTGAGCCACTAATCGCTCAGTTGTTAAGTTGCCATTGTAAAACACTGGTGGTTTAAAAACATACAAGTTGAGATTGATGAATGCCAGTTTGTCTCCGACGTAGAACCGTTGGATTATAAAGCTAACCATATAGCAACCAGCACGATATTGGTCACGGGATATTTCAGCCTTGACTTCCTAATCTTCAATAAACGTTATAGCACATGCATTTCAAAATAGAATTACTGTAGAAAATAACAAACTTTACATTGATCTGAAATTTAAAAACTGTGGTGTAAAATCTCTGAAAATAAAGTGTTGCGCAACCTAATGTATTGTGAGATGGAACACTTTTTTCCAAGTTAACGTTGAATCAGCGTTTATTTACACTCTAAAGAGTATAGTTAAATGTAAACAACCAAAACATGATTTCTTCTAACTCACTTGCATTCACACCATTCGTGAAATATTTTTGCTTAAAAAAGCTTCAATCTTGACGTACTTAGGATATTGTCTGATGATTGTCTGTAATCGAGTATAAAATGGCGTGAATTTTTGTGGTCTGCTGGCAATGATACGTTTACAGAAACATAAGTGCTTAATGGTGCGGTTCAAAATTACAAGGCTGCGGAGTTGAACATTGATAGACATAACCTCAGAGTTGGGTCGGATGTTCAATGTGACTTAAATGTTAAATAACATGTTAAATTTCGCTAATTAAGTTCATTTTTTTCTACTAATCGATACAAACGCACTCACAACAAATTCTTTTTCTTTTTGCATTCATGCTTTTAGCTTAGTAAAAAACGTTTTTAGCCGGTAAAAACATTTTTCTTTTTCTTTTAGATTAAATACTTGAAAAATATTACTCAAGAAAGTAATATTTTCCTTATCCCTTCCTAAAATTACCATAATTACTTTTTTCAAGAACGAGCCATAATTCTAAGTCCAACGTGAATAGTTAAGCAGTTGAGCATAACATCGCAATAACTCTTTCACTCTATTATATTTCAGTAAAAAAAAATTATAAATCGTTGTAATGCAAACAATTAAACGCTCATTACAAATACACAAGCAGTTTTTTTTTTTTTTTACTTGAAGCGTCCTTCAATCATACAAAGAATAAAATCTTTTTTAAAACTTCCCATTAACACTAGTCTTTTTTCAGATATCAAAACTCAACCAAATCCAATATCTAATGATATGTCGAACAAAGGAAGAAATTCAGATAACGATATATATCAACAAAGAAAAAGCAATTCTCGAACAAATACCTAATGCGTATTTCTACCATTCAAGTATATATCTTATTATTGTTTTTGTTTTTCCTACGTTTTTTGGAGGAGGGTTTTGTTAATTGATGCAGGAGAAAGCGTGCGTAAAGATTTCAACAAATGCTGGTGATAATTTATGACCGCATCTTTTGTGTTGTGGGTGGAAAAAGAATCACGTTAGGTTTGTAATTGCCGTAGAGCAAACAAAGAGTTGGCAATGCTTATTGGAAATTTAAAAAAAAATGATTCGTCGTGTTAAATTACTGTTATTTAAACATGCTTAGCAGTTCTATGATTGCTTAGTGAAGAAACATTTTCATACCACAGGTTTATTTTTTTTTAAAAAATAAAAAGTTTGAGGAATTACCCCCCAGCTCTCTTTACAGTCTTTATACAGATAGTTACACCAAAGTTAAAAATGACTTTATTGAAAATTCCGAAATTTCGTATTGTATATTAACAAAGTTATTTTTTACGATTCTTTTAGCATAAAGTTCAAACCTAATCATTTTAATCGGAAGAAAATTTAAACCTAATCACTTTGATTGGAATAAAATCTAAGCCTCATCATTTTGCCCAAGATAAAATTTAAGACGAATAATTTTGCTCGAAATAAAGAGGGAGCCGAACAATTTTGCACTGTATAAAATATAAGCCTAACCACTCAAGATAAAATTTATACGTAATAACTTTGCTCTGCGTAAAAGTTATACCTCATCATTTTGCTCAGGGTAAAATTTAAACCTAATTATTTTGCTCGGAATAAGATTTAATTCAAATCATTTTGCTCAAAAAAATAAGTTTTAAACCTAATCATTTCGCTCGGTTACCATTTCAACTTAAAGCTTGGCTTTGTGGTTACAATGGAAACCCAGAAAATATTTTCAGAGGTGTTTTAGCAATAGAGCTAAACAACTCTCTAAAGATCTATAGCAATATTTAAAAGAAATCACTTTTTAATATTGCTTCAGAGCTTTAAGTAACTACCTTGTAATTACGTTTTTATTGCATACGTTAATTGAAAACAGATTTGCTTAAAATTTATAGTAAAATCCAACATAATTTATTAATACTAACTGCTTCTGACTACCAGCTTGGCCGCCTTTATTGGTAACCAAGCCAAATGTACAGCACACCTGCTGCAACTGAGCATTTAAATATTCTAATTTTTCAACGCTTCCTCCAACACCTTAATTAATTTTAATCAAAATATTCAATGCCGTATTCAAGATCGGGACTCCTACACTACGGCACTTGCAGGTATCCCATTAAGGAAGAAATAAATAATTTACTAATGAATACCATTATAACGTTTATAAATGTTTTGCTTCTGGCAGCCTAAAGACCTGGTTTCTTAGGACAGGACGCCGTCAGCTGGAAATCAGCGCTAACCTCTGATTGGTCCATTTGTGAGCTTGATAGCATACGTCATAGAACGCTCATCTTGATCTACAATTGCTGTCCAACTCAACTGCAGTTGGATTACAACGTGACGTTAACCGCAGATGCAATGGCGGACAACATCCAACAGCACATTGAAATCAGCCAAGATTTTGATTTTAACATTAAACATAGCTTCTTAATTAAACATAGCACTCTTCATTTAGCTCAGCTATAATGTGTTTTTTCTTGGGCAAAGTCATTATTTGTTCTCTAAAACACTGGTCGACAATAACAAAATCAATACAAATTCAAAATAAATATTTGTTTACGTTATTAACTCATGCGCAATGAGAGATAATGTCTGCGCTGGACCGACTGCTCACGCTGAGCTAACAAAAAAGTATTTTTTTTGGCGTCAGCTCTACGTCAACTTTCCGCTGACGCCCAAATTAGGCGCTTGTCCTAAGAAACCAGACCTTAAGATATCTTGATCTTCATGATATGGCCTTAGCATGTGATTTTTCAGTTCAATACGAATGAACGAAGAGTTAAGTCGAAAAATATATTTTTGATAAATGGAAATAGGGTTATTTTCTAAATACTAGTGATAGGCAATGTATTGTAAAATATCACTAATGTATTAATGCTGCATTAACTATATTTTAAGAAATATCCCTACGATATCTTGCACATTAAATACAATGCCTTATGATAAATATAAACTATTTAATGTTATCTATAACAACAATTATCGAATACAGTAATATTATGATTATTACTGATAACAAGAACCATCGAATTAAGATTATATTTCAAGCTTTAACAACAACAATAGATATCACATACGATATTATCTTGAAAGTTTATAAACTTCCTTTGGGCAACGAAATTATGGATCAACATAAAAACAATGTAAATTGAATAATTAGAAAAATATCGTGATGTACAGTAGAATATCGATATTTCCTGTTAATAAATTGCCTTGTTAATATTCCGATGTCCCCTGGTTCGATTAAATATTTTATTTTTCATGTATTTAAAATATTTCGTTTTTTTAATTAGTTAAGTATAAATAATTAAATTTAATTAAGTTACACGAAACAAAGCGAGCGCTTTGAGCTTTCATTAAAGAATTTAAAAAAAGGAGCTTTATATTACTAAATGAGAATTTTAAATAAAAAATTGTTTATAATAAAATTAAAAACACAAAATTGTTAATAATAAAAAAACACAAAACAGATTATTCTCATTCCCAATACTTAAATTAAAAATTTAAACTTAACATAAAGCGGATTAATTGAAGGAAAAAAATTGCATTTTCTGGGGTTCTATTGTTTGATACTCTTTTTTTTAGCATATCAAACTCTTCATATTTAAAGAAAAATATCAGTTCAAAGGAAATTAATAGTCGTAAAAATATGCATAATACTTATTTTCCCTGCTAAAACTAATTCTAAATTTTAATTTTTAATTCTTATTTCCCTTTTAAAGTGCTCTTTTTATCCCTTTTATATCAAAATTTAGTTATATGCAAAAAAAACTTAAATATAGTAAATTTAAAGAAAATTAAATAAGGAAAATACAGATTAAGTAAAGGAAATATAATATTATAATCAAATAAAATAAAATTCCATTAAAATTTTTTACTTTGTGCTTAAAAATAGTAAATGGCAATTACAGTGACTTTTTAAAATTTTAAAAATACATTCTATGTAAGTAAAAAGTTTAAAGCTATTTAAAAAAATACAAATGTAGTTATTTTAATACACAGTATTATTTTATTTTAACTGCACTAAAAATTATTGCGACGTTATATTGGTATGAAAGAAATTAAATTTAAAATTATCCTGAAATATGTGTAAGGAATTAAAAGAGTGTAGGTGTGGACTTTTATGATATTAACTATCAATTTCTCAAAAATTAACGCAAATATTGAATCTAAACTGGGTTTATTTGAACCTTAAAAATCTTTTTGATATCTGCTGCATTTTTATGTACCTTTCAGAAATTGTCTTCAATAAAGAATTATTACGACAAATAGGACCAGAACAAGACAAATTAAAAATTGTGAATTTATCTTAATAATTAAATGGCATTAGTGTTTACAATCTCTTTCATAATAATTGCATTTTTTTGTGTGCACACTGTTAGAATTTTCTCAGAAAGAAAGCTTAAATAACAATTTATTTAATTCTTATTTTACCATATTCAAACAAAACAGTCAAATAACCATAAATAAAATGTTATTCAAACTGTTAACAGTGAGAAAAACCGTTTATTAACTGCTTTCACCTGAGACTGTTAAACAACCGGAATTTCATAGCACCAACTAGGCCTACCTAATGATACCACTTTGTTCCTTGCAGATGAGTGCATATTATAGCCGAGTGGACTAATCTGTCAATCTCAAGATCGACTAAACGGGGGTTGACACCACAATATTTCCTCCATTCCCTTCAACTCATAAATGTAAATTCCAGTGTCCTGCATTCCCCAATTAGTGACCCTGGGTTATTAGAATATGGTACTCTCATTCACGCATAGATGGCAGCACCATAAAGCTGCTAAAAGCTGTCTAGTTGAATTTCCTTTTTTATGGTTTTGAAACCATAAAAAAGGAAGGTTGTGAATGGTTACAAAACCGTATAGTTTTGTATTCACGCTTTTTTTTATCCATACTAGTTGTAAACGATTTCAAAACCCTAAAGGGAAAAACTATCCGTCACCGTCAACTTTACGGTTCATTAGATTGACGGTCTGATGTCGTCAGTCAGACACACACTAATTAAATGCAAATTTATCATTATAATAAAATGACATTTGTGTTTAAATTGTTCAATATTTGTTACAAGTTTTGTGTATCTTTCAGATTGCAATCACTATGACGCACTAAAAAAATGAAATTTTTCATTAGTAATAAAATAGAATTTTAATTGAAATCAGTTTAGTATTCCTTAAAACTTTTGTGTTTCTTTAAAGATGTGGTTAAAAACTGTTACCCCTAAGATACACAATAAAAAATATGTCGATTTAGTAATAAAATGGTATTTGAAATTACAATCTGTTTTTTTGTGTGGCATTTTTTTCATATATCTAAGGTTGCAGTCTTAAGATTGCAATCACAATAACATACTCCGAAAAAATACCCATTTAACATTGGTAATATAATTTCATTTAAACTTACTGTTTGTTTAACATTTGATTACAATTATGTATCTTTTAAATTGCAATCACTGTATCAGTCTAATATATATACTGAAAAAATTCCATTTAATTTTTAGTAATAAAATGGCTTTTAAAATTACAATCTGATTAATATTTTCTGCAATTTTTATATACCTGTTTAGTTGCTGTAAACTTTTTAGATTTTTTTAAAGTAAGTGCTTCAACTGGGACCTTCCCTGAAAAAAAAGCTAATACATCCGGTACATGAATTTAGTGAAACAAAATCAAGAATCCATTCTTACAGCATAAAAGCAATTCTCTTAACATATTCTTTAATCAATTATATCATTATACAACTGCATACGCAAGTGTAAAACAGTTTAGTGAATCTAACAAAGTTTTAGAGAAATTTTAACTGATTAAAACTGTTCCCTTTAGTCCCATATTCAAATCAGCCTCTATATCACTTATATTTCCAATAAATTTTAACATTTTACGAAATTCTTCCAAGAATTCCTAACGGTGAAATCAGAAAACATATTAATTTAATGTAGTACTATAACCGATTTTAACAGACACAAGTTACCAGATGTGAAAACAATTTATTTCATGTTCTTATGCTTTTAATGCTCTTATTTTTAATGTTATTATAATTATTTAATGTTCCTATGTTTCGCGATTCCTTTTAATAGAAAAAAAATTAAAAAAAATATTTTTTTGCATAAAAATAATTTTTATTAGCATGGAACAAGTGTAAAAGTAAAAATGAGTTATACTTCCTGGTTTCTTGAATAACTTTACTCTCCAGTTAAAAGAAAATTATCACGCAATTTCGAAGAAGTAGCTGATTTGACTAGTTCTCTGGTTAAAAGCATGTTGCAACATTCTCGTGTTTTTGCGCCTTGGGTGCTTCATTGTGACATAACATCTAGAACTTATTTAAAATTATACATAACCATGAACCATGAAAGATGATCGTGCGTTAATTCAAATAATGCATTCTTTTTACGAATGCATTATGATTGTAAAAAAAGGATCCCGGAAAGGAGATAGTTTTGATAAGAATGTGTCAAAGAAGTTTTATGATTGGTTTAGAAACTTTAGAAAAGTTCATCGAGGTAGACACGTGTATTTAAGGGGGTCACTTCACGTTTTTTGACGAAAAGCTACCTTATTTCAATTTTTAATTCATAATAAATATCGTTCTAAAGCGATTTCTGTTTTTACTGTAGTTTCACTTTCAGAAATATTTTTAAGATTTTTCAAAATCTTTTCTGATAAATACATTATATTTCTAATAAAAATATGTTTAATTATTACTAGAAAAGCAATTTGTGTGAATTGCAAATTTTTAAAAATCGTTCCTTAAAAATAATTACATGCATACAAACTTGGCTGCAAGAGGTTACGCATTAAAACCATAATGTGAAAAGTTAGTTATGAAAATTCCATAAATAAAATATTAAACAAAGTGGATATGTGATAACCAATAATACTTCGATACTAAATCTGATAAAAGGTAAACAAATGATTAGAAAGAGCTATTAATAATAATAGTTTGATAATTATTTCGATAAACAGGTAAAAGATAATAATAACCCCGATATTTATTATTAATAATAACTGGCAATCATCATCAGTAACTGACAGTTATTAAATTGAACAACATTAGTTATCATTGATAATATTTCAGAATAATCTTAGAAATACTTTAGTAGCTATTAAATACTAGATAATTGTTACCGGCTTAATTTTCTAACTCCTTATAATCCCGATAAGTATTAATAACAACCAATTTATCACATTGACTGTAATATGTGCAATAAAAACCAGTTTGATAAATTTTTTTTATACTTTTGCTCGAAAATTGTAAATATTTAAGTTTACATCTGTTTCGTGAAATAAATGAAACGAAATAAACTGAAAATAAGTATAATTTTTATTTTTTTTCATAATTTTTCAATAGGATGGTAGAAATTTCAAAATTAAGAAAAAGATTCAATGTAAGCTCTGATTTCAGATCCCAAAGCGCTCAGAACTACTTGAATAACGAAGCAAGTTTAGGGGTAACTTTTTGAGACAACCCTACACCGTAAAAAATTACGGTAAAAAATACTGACACTCTGAGTGCAACATCCGTAAAATCTCTTTTATCGTAAAAATTGGAACGCAAAATGTTATTTTCTCATTTTTACAGTAATATTTATTTAATTATAAGGATTTTGCAGTAAATATTTCTGTAAGAATTGTGGAACTTTTGCTCCATAAAACCTTACAATAAAAATAAATTTTATGATAAGAAATACTGTCCCCAACACTTTTTACCGTAATTTCTTACTGTATAGCAGTACTATTAGTTTCTAGAGCTATCTAATTTTGTAAGCAAATCACGCTCCTCAATAAACCGAGTTCAGAATATTTTAAGATGTCATTATAAATATTTTAAGAAGTTATTATTACATTTTAAGACGTTATTATTTTCACAATATTCACCAATAAAAAGCATAGCATTCTCGCAACAGTCAACTGTGGACCAGAGGATAGGTGGTCATGGAGACCAAGGGTCCAACAATACCAACAATATGACCAATAACACCGTAACCAACAATATGATGACGGTTAAATATTTAACATTTCTTACCGACCGCCTTTACTTCCTAGACAAGCAGGTGCCCATTGATCTGAAGATGGTTGAGATTCTAGCCGCAACCAGAAATCAAAAATCATTGCTTCATAACCACATTTCAGCTCTTAGACCACTGAGAAATCGTATTTGATATTTACCTGGAAATTAATTAAAATTTTAAGATTAAAATTAAAATATAACTAAACGAAATAATTAAAAAAATACAAGGATTAACGTCCAACTGGCATTTAATTGTAAACATTTTTAACCAGATGTTTTATAATTACAAATTAATTAAATTAAATTAGTTAATTTTATTAAATTAGGTTAATTATTAAATAAAATTTAATCAGTTAAATTAAATTTAGTACATGTTTTTCAGGCAGTTGAACAACTGGACCTTTTGAATGGAAACTATAATATCAATATTGTTCAATTGCAGCAGTGGTAGCTAAAGATTTGTAAGAGGAGAAAAGTTATCAATTGAACTGAACAATGAACTTTTAGAGAATTTTACACTATAAAATGCATTTTTATCAAGAAATGTTTCATGGGGATGTGAACATCTTATAAATTTAAAAAAAAAAAACATGTTGTTTAGCTATCCACGGATTTTTAAAGAAAATCGAAAGTCTGTACGATTGCGGCAGCCAGCTTCGGTGCCACTTGACTATATGAAGCAGATCTTAGGTTGTATTCAAGTGGCACCATTCCCAATTTAAGAAAATTTAGTGTGAGTGCCGGGCACTCGCAAATGTGTCTCGGTGGTACCTCGAAATGTGCCTGGTCTTGTCTGGGAGAACCTTCATCCCTCTGGAATGATAAAAAAATATTGCATTTTATCAGCCCCTCCACGCTGTAAAAAATGCTGGTGTATGTTTCCGCCCTTTTTGTTGTTGAGGTAAACCATATACAACTATAAATACGGAACTGCAGTTCGCGTGTAAGAAATTTTATGAGATTGACAAAATTACAATTATTTGAAAGAATTAATACAAATATCTTATTGTAAATGTGCTTACTTATAAAATAAAGTGTTTTTGTAATGAAGGTTTAAATTGATTCTAATACGCATGGAAATATGTGTTGTCAGTAAACAAACAAACAAAAAACCTATAAATGAATAAATGAAACTGTAACAATGAGAAAATGAATAAAATATGTGACAACATGAAATATAAAATTTTTAATTTACCTCAACACCAAAAATGATGGCAAATATGCAGCAAAATTTTTACAGTGATTTCTTGATTTTCCAATTTTTTATTGCAGTTAATGTTAAGTTTACCTATTTTATGTTATCATGCATGTTTAATAAACCTACATAACTGTTTGTGAAGCGTCTCTTTTACCTACAGAGTGCAATGCTAAACAGAACTTTTTATTCTTTTATAATTTTTTTTTTATCTGAAACCTATGTAGCTGTATGTTGTTTTTTATAATTAAAAAAAATAGAAGATTTTTTTTCGTCAAGAAAAGTCAATTCACTTTTAATTTTCATAATAATTTATTTGTGTATAACTTTTAATTACTATTTTATTACAAATTGCAAATTATTTAATAAATCGAATAACAAATTACCACAGCATCGAAAATTTAGCATTTTTAATAAAAAAAATAATTTACTTTATATTTCTTTTATTTGTTATTTTAAGCATATTTTACAACTTTTAACACTTTATTTTCGTAGGTTCTACATAAATCTTTATTTTTATTTCATTTTATTATAATATTTAATTTTTTACTTATTCTTTATATAATAAATGATCTATAAGCAATTTTTTTAAATTATGAAAATGTTATTTTAATTATTAAACTGTGAGAGTTGACGCATTTTTTAATTTGTCTGCGAATAAAATCCAAGTTATCTTTGCTTTCTGCGAAGGGTTTGAGGGTGTGCGGTATTTGTCCTCGCTAAGCTGCTCTACCGTAAAGTACTCGACTTCGCACTCGGGTTACTGAAATTGGGGTGTACACCCCTCTGCAGAGGATCAAAATTGTGATGGCATGTCCTCGAAATATCCTCATGGATGTTTCTCAAATCGTTGCCATCGCCAATGGCACTTAGTGCAACTCTAGTGTGACGTAAATAAAATACAAATGCAACCAAATGATTTTTAACAGTCGATTGATTTTCTTAGTTATTTATTTTACTTCATTTATAGTTTGCAAAAACTCCACTAATTAACATTTTTTTAAAAAAAAATAAGAATATAATCTTCAAATGAAATATGCAAGATACTTTTAAATTAAAGCAATGAAGGAGAATATGTACAATAAATTTACTACTTCTTTTACTTTTAATTAAATATTTGTATTCTTTTTTTCTCTTTATACCTAAAACATTTTATCCGATTAACTAAGCTTACATTGAATTTAAAAAATAATTTATTAGAAACTGCGATAATTAGTTATAAAAGCTGTTTAGTGTCCACATTTGCATTTTTATTATTATTTTTATTTATTATTTTTTATTTATTTGCTTAATTACAGAAATTTGTGATAAAAAATATACAGAAAATTTTTTTCCTTCATCAATTTAAAATTAAATGTATAATTCGATATTAAAATTTTGTTTCAATAATTTAAAAATCAAGTTTCATTAAATAATCTGAGAGACTTATAAAAGGATGAGGAATTTCTCAAAAGTTTTTTATATTATTAATAATATAAAATATGATTCATGAAATAAAATAATTTGTTGAAAAATTGAAGTTACATTTACTTTTGTATATATTGTGTAGTCTGAAGATTAAACAGATTTTTAGCCACAATGTTTAAATATATTATAAGATATTATTGTAGTGAGGAATAAGAAATAATATAAGTTAATAAATATGAAATAAAACACAATATACAAAATACTCTAAAATTTTTGTCCTTGACATACTGATATCAAAATCAAACTCTTGAAATCAAATATCCCATTGAAAGAGAATTCAAGAGTATAATTATAATTTATTCGAATCAGAATAATAAATTTACTAGAATTTGCTTAGTTTATTAAAAATGTTGAAAGCTATGTTAAAACTTTTATCTTAGCTGCTTTAAATAAACAATTATCGGATATCTTTTATAAAAGAAAAAGTAATATGTATTATGTTTCTAAAGAAAAGTTCACATTGTAAGCGATAGAAAACAAACAGAAGCTCACCTTTAGAGTTATAGAATAAAAAATGTCTGAACTTAATCAATTTTTAACTAGAGCTCTATAGAGATTTAAAATAATGCAAACGATGTAATAAACGATAAAAAAAAAATGCTAAATAAAAATTAGATACTTGCAACTCGAAAAAAAGAAGATCACAAATACACAGACACGTGACCTATGACGTCAGTGCCAATGATCGTTTATAAACAAGATGGCGTGTTAAAGCCGAGCTAAGTCTCTCCCACAAAAGTTAGAATGTAAATTAACGTGAAGTTACCTAAATACAATGCCGCATCGCACATCGAATTTGTTAAAATATATTTGTTTATTTTCCACGTCTTTTATTCAACTTAAATTTATAATTTGTTTATGTATTTTACTGTAAGCATGATATATTTTTGTTTCGTGTGCCTGGCAACTTCAATGCTTAATTAGTTTGTTTATATTTTCCATGACTTCATGCCAGTCTCTGTGTTAAGTTAGAAATACATAATAGAAGTATTGTAATCTTTGTGAAAGAATATATTGAAAACGTGTCACTTAAGAGAATTAATACTTGACGGGTTTGGTTTACTCAAAATAGAATGGAAAGAGCAAATGATAATGTGAACAAATGTCACGTTTTAACAACCAGGATCAACCAATCAGGATCGAGATACCCTCATTACGTCATTTGCAGGCATCCGATTATACTTAAAAGCCCAAAAACGATAATTTTCTGATACAGTACTTTACAAGAACATACTTATACCAAATTTATGCATTTTTCTTCAAAAATTCGAAAATATTCTACACTCATCATTTTGGCACGATTAAAAAATAAATAAATAAATAGAATAAAAAAACAAGCGTTTAAATTGTTTAGCGATTCAACTCAGTTATGGGCATTTTTTTTTTTTTAGTTTTGATTTGAAAATTAAATAATATACCAAAAAATATTTCTGCATTAGTGAACTGTAATAATTGAGAGTTCAGAAAATAAATCTGTAAAAACATTTTAGCAACAGATTTGAATTACTTGATCTTTACGATTTGCATTCTTTACGGCAATATATTAAAATATGTATCATAAATATTTTTAATTTATTCTCATAAAATATAGTCTCCACAATACAGCTTTAAAGGAATTAATATCCTCGTGAACGCGTTATCATATTATCTTAATCAATATAAAAGCTTTCTTCACAACTCTTAGTAGAGCAAACATATGCACTATCGATTCTTGCAGAAATGAACGGTAAGCACAATTATAATACAGCTGACTCGTTTGTTCCTCTATAATCGAGTAATATAATACAGGTCGATGAATATAGGAAAATATATAGGAAATAAATGCAGTTTTGCATATTTATGTTACCTACATATTTCTTTATATTCCTTAAATTTTCTTATACCTAAAGTTCTTTAATAAAAATTGACTTTTTCATTTTAATATTCTTTTCTTTAGTTTAATTTAGATTAATTTCTAAGTGTTTTCATTCAGTTAATCTTTTTTACGTAATTGAGGAAATATATTTTTTATGAGTTAACTAATCATGTATCACATGTGTAGGTTAATTTATTAACTCATGTGTAGGTTAATTTATCACACAATAAAGTGAAGGTTTTTATGACGTAATTGATGATTTCATTATGTAATGAATAATTTAACATTTAATGAACCAATTTATATGAGTTTATCATTTATAATATTCTAACTCGTTTAGAATATTCTTGCAGTAATCTTGATATCACAAATAATTTCACATATCTTCAAAATTTCGAATCGAATCCTTAGGTAAGGTAATTATATAGACTCCGAATTATTGATTAAGATAATCATATAGATTCTGGGAAACCTAACTGCTATATTGCATAAAAAATGTGTTTATAACTTAGCATTTTAAAACTTGAAGACAAAATTTTTTTATTAGATTTACAGCTTTTCACAATATTATAATTTATGTATTACAGACCTTTATGTATCTCTCCAAGTTCTATCCTAACTTGGTAATTAGCTCGTATAAAATAAACTGATACTGAACTTTTTGTTATAAGTTAAAAATGAAATTATTTGTGATATCATATTTACTTGAATAAATCTACTTGAAGTATTGATTATATTCGATGCAAATTCATTTATTATTGACTGATTCTGAAAGTTAGAATACCAAAAAATGTTTTTTCATCAATTTTTACACTCACTGAATATTTTAGCCGTGCTTAGAAATTCATTCCGCGTCATAGTAAACGTCATAGTAAAACGTGACTACTTTCTTTTGTTCAAGTTTTTACTCTTTAATGCTTTACTTCATTTATTTCCTAATGATGGATTTTTAGGGAATTTGAACATGTTAGTTTCAGATAACAAATTAGTGCTCCCAAAAGCTGACATCACTTTCAAATGAATTTTTCACCTGCGAAAGCAATTATATTGAAAAATAAGTCGAAAGATTAAAAAAAAAATATGAAACAAGAAATGATGCAAGAAAATAGAAGTAAAAAAATAGAATTTTCAGCTGAAAGTTGAAACAACTTCTGCATATACTACCCCCACCAGTAAGAATAAAGTCAATACTTGACCTACACTGTTCCAGCCATATTACCGTACTTCTTAAACATCATGGCATGATATGTACAGTTTGTACAGTATGGTCCGAGCTACCAGTATACGGTAAAGTTTACCGTGATTCGTGCTCTATGGGAGCACCAAAAAGCACGGTAAATTTTACCGTGCGATAATGACTTTTGGTAAAATTGACAATAAAATATGGTATCATTACCTTGCTGTTTGATAATGAATGAGGTAAAAATTGGTAATCTTATCATGATATCTTGAAGCATGATATGAAAACAATTTATTTGGTAAAATTTATATTTCAGTTTTGCATTCTTACTAAATATGCATTTGATTGATTTTCGAAACTAGAATTTCAGATATACGGTTACCATATGCAAATGGTTGGAAAAATTTCCAAACGAATATTTTAAATACCGTATATTTTGTTACTAGATTCATGAGATTTTTTTACCAGAAATGTAATTATCATACCGATACGGTAATTTTACCAATATTTTTTCTCCGTGTACTTATCGAACAAACAGATTAAATCTATTTTGGTTGAAATTCAAACACGAACTTTAGAATTTCTGCAATATTTTTTAATTTTTCCATTTTACTCTGATTATTGTAAATTATTTCGGCAATTATCAAAAAAATAATAATTATTATTAAATTGAATAATTGAACAGTGGTCCCGAAGAAAAATTTTTACTTCTAGCTCTGACACTTAATTAACAAAATTGAAACAAAGGTAGATAATTACTTTCACTTCATCAAACGAATGTTATTCAAATGACAGGGAGATAAAAAAAAATTGGTGTCCGCAATATTTTCAACCTTTCACCTCGCCGGTTGACTGACTCTACAAAAAGACACCAAACAATCAGTATTGTGCCATGTCCTGTCTTAATAGCGATGTCATAAAATGATACTTAGCTACGCTCCCTTGGATTCCTGTATTCGCCCATACGTACTTTACCTATTAAAATTTTTCATTACAGTCATTTTCTCAAAATAGCCCCGTCATCATCACGCTCTTAATTGACCCGCCCTTGCAGGATTATTAAAAGATTCGACCCCTCTCCCGCAATTATAATTGAAAAATGATCATCTTTATGGGTGTTAATGCTTTTTGAAAAGAGTCACCATCGCAGGTAGCGAAGGTCTTCTTTTTAAATTTGGTCAAGGTTAACCAACGGTTTACAAAAGATTTTGTGACAGCTGGAATTTAAACCGTTAATTTATATTATGTTTCCAAGACGGATGAGTTTATTCTTTTCCTTTAAAGCAAGGGCGTCCGGGGCTTTTTTGATGAAGTAGGAGATAGATTTAAATGCAAAGTTTTTTTAAGTGTGATTTTCGTAATGCTTTCCCGGATGTCGTAGATGAAGTTGCTGTTGCGTGTTGAAGTTCAAGAACGGGAAAACGCGATAAAGTTCTTCAAAAAGAAGAATCTATAGTTGTCAGTCTTAAGAAACTTTAATCCAGAAGTTTTCTAAATATCTTCGTCCCGACAAAAAAATTAATGCCCCTTGTAATTCACTAGAAAAATATAACTAAGTATTTCATGAAAAGTACAAAAAAAGTGAAGTTTTTAGGTTTTGTCGTGAACAGATGAGGTTTTTCAAAACCTCATCTGTTTTTAGACTTCCTGGACATTTTTGGACTTATTATGGAATTGGTCTAATTGGGATGGACCTCTTGGGGATTAGAAACAACAACAACACAAAAAAAGCTTGGATTATTGGAAATGAAGTAAATCACACAAAAAATAAACGGCAATAAAAAAAGCAAAATTTAATGAGAGAGAAAAAAAAACGTAAATAGCACACTACAAGTAAAACGTAATCTATAACAGCATTTTCCTTATAACAATCGTTGAAAAGTCGAATAAATTTTGAGTTTATGACGACTAATGTTCAACTTCGTAGCCTAATTATTTTGAACCTGATCCAGAAGACAAAGGGATTCCTGGATCAAGCATTGGAAGGAACTAGTCTTCGCAAAGGACTCAAACATTTGACGGACCCATTTCTTCCTGCAATGCATTCTGGAATTGTTGTTTCTTTCTTGTTTAGACACGCCTGTTGCGTAAATATTAATGCTAAATGTAATCTCTAAAGTAATATTTTAACAAATATGAATTTGGTAAAATAACAAAAGTAGCATTTGTAAAGTAATATATTACTCTCATAATAAATGTACAGAAATAAAGACGAAAAAAAGGCATGTTGGCTATCTTTTTATTTACTAAAAGGTTACAACTGATTCTACATAATTTTTTTAAAACTTATTTAGTAATTGCATGTTTGTTTATGTTGTTTCTTTCCTGTTTGGACGCGTCTGTGTTGCATAAATATTAATGTAAAATGTAATCTGCAAAGTAATAGTTTATTCCATATTAAATGTACAGAAATAAAGATGAGAAAAAGGCATGTCTATCTTTCTATCCAAAGATAGACATGAGAAAGGCTATATTTTCCTCTTCCAAAAGGTTACAACCAATTCTACATCATTTTTCATATTATTTTGAAATAGTATGTATGTATACATTCTTTGTGACCGTCGGTGCCTGAGTGGTAGCGCTACGCCCTCCCGTGCCACAGGTCCTAGGTTCGATCCTCGGGTAGGGCAAGGTTGACTCAACCTTTCATCCATTCAGTGGGTCGATAAATGAGTACCAAGCATGCTTGAGAACTAAACACTGAGGGTTTCGCGCTCGGCTGACCACCTAACCGGAACATCTGCTCCTGCGCCCCAGAGCCCAAGGTCAAGAAAACTGAGATGGGCACAGTAGGCTTTGACCCTCTATGGGCTGTCGCGCCACTAAGTTTAGTTTATATATTCTTTGTATGTGGGGATGATAGAGGTGCTAACGTGCTTAATTGTTGAATCAGATTTCTGAGTTCGAATCCCAATCGTGATTCAGTACTCCTGATCCATCATGATGTAATTACACTGGTGTGCAAAACTTAAGCAACAAGAGGTTTTTCGGTCACAGCTCCCCAACAAAGTATAAGATAGCCATGAATTTGCAGTATAATATGCACGTAACTCAGTAGAAAGATAAATTGTACGCAAATTTTAGAAATAAAACGTCGTAGGTGATGTAAGTGTACGTAAACCTTGTGGGTCGGCGCGCAGGTCAAAGCTGAGATAAAAGGATGAAGAGCACCGTAGTTAAAGACATCCGCTGCAAGTGCAAGTGATTTGTTTTGTGAAACATGTCTTCAAGAAATCATTTAGACGACTTTACTCGAGTAAGACTGATTGGGAAGCTTGAGGAGGGGCGTAGCGTGACCAGTGTCGCCGAAGAGTTCGACATCAACAAAAGTGTTGTTTCTCGTGCTTAGAATGCCTTTAAAACTACTGGTACAGCTGTTCGGAAAGTTGGTGGTGGCCGTCCAAGGAAAAACAACACCAAGAGATGACCGTTACATTGTCCTCCAGGCGAAAAGAAACCGTTTTCAGTCAGCGAGTGCCATATCTCAGCAACTGTGCACAGCCACAGGACGACAAGTATCAAGATTTATAGTGGCCAGACGCCTCCACAAAGGTGGCTTATTTGCTAGACGTCCTGAACGCTGTAGACCATTAAAAGTTAGCCATCGGCGGCACCGTTTAGAGTGGTGCAGAGAACACGAAACCTGGACACCTCATTAATGGAGTCGCGTCCTCTTCACAGATGAGAGTCGTTTTAGTTCTACAAGCGATTCTCAACGTCAGTTGATCTGGAGAGAGGTTGGAGCTCGATTTCATCCCAATAACTTCGCGGAAAGAGATCGTTACGGTGGTCCTGGAGTTGTCGTCTGGGGTGGCATTATGTTGAATGGGCGGGCTGAGCTTCAGATCTTCGACCGAGGTTCTGTAACTGGAGACCGCTACTGCAATGAGGTAATCCTACCCCATGTGCGTCTGTTCCGAGGGGCCATTGGACTAGACTTCATTTTTATGGATGACAATGTCCGGCCACACCGTACTGCAAATGTTCAAGAGCTACTGGAAAGTGAAGATATCACACGAAGGAATTGGCCAGCTTACTCTCCAGATCTAAATCCCATAGAGCATGCGTGGGATGCATTAGGGAGACGTCTTGCGACACGACAGTATCCTCCTGGTAACACCCATCAGCTTAAAGATGCGTTAAAGGAGGAATGGAGACGTTTACCCCAAGAACTCCTGGATAATCTGGTGCTTAGCATGGAGAGACGATGCCAAGCAACAATTACAGTAAGGGGAGGGCATATCCCATACTAGGGAACATCTGCCAGTTGTACTTACGCTTCTTCAGGCAATCATGTGTAACGTCACTATATGTCAAATAAAGCCTTTTTTTGTTCCATACCCTACTTTAAGCTTTATATTCATTTCTGCTCCATTATTCTTTTACCATCGTTTAAGTACAAAATAATGTACATCATATTCAAATTTCATGTCAATCGGATGATTTCTTGCAGAGTTCAAAAAACGCACTTGTTGCTTAAGTTTTGCACACCAGTGTATATTAAGTTAGTTGATGATACATTAGTTAACTTGGCGCATTTGGCCTAATTCTGATTATCAAAATTCATATATTCAGTAAGTAAACATCGTAATTTCGTTATCTGACGAAATAATCGCTCCGTAAATTTCATAAAAACGAAGGTTCCGTCAAAACGAAAATTTCATGAAATGTGAGCATCCCTTTTTTACAGTGTTCTTAAACTTGATTAATATATACTACAATTCAATCTTGTTGTAAACATGGTTTAACTTAATAGGACTACATAGTTTAAACTTACTATCTGGCCACTACGAGATAAGCCCTAAATACCGTTGTTGTCATTGAAAACAGTGGCTCATCTACCAGCGAATTTCGTTTCAGAGAACTAATATTATGAATCAATATTAACTCGATTTTTTTAGATCATATATAACAAAGAGAAAATATTACATTACAATTCCAAAAATATTTTATTTTCATTTCATTTTATGATCATAAAATTTATCAGACGATTAAATTACACGAATGTTATTTTCAGTTGATTTGGAGATTTTTTTTAATAAATTAAATATTAAGACTATAATTTGAATAAAACGCTGAAACTAGCTTTAGAATTTGTTTTGTTAAAGTACTTATTTTGAAACATAAAAACGAAATCGTAAAGCTTAGTAAACACTTTTCCATCAAATAGCTTTTTTGTAACAATAAAGCCCACGCAATTCTTTATACTGCTAGTCATTAAATAAGAGCAATTCGAAAAGTGTTTAAAAATCCTGTTTCTATTTTTTTTTTTTAAAAAGCACGAAGCCTTAATATGTTTGAAGAAAAAAAAATATCAGAAAGTCGATAAATAGTACGTGTTCCAGCATAATATGCGTGTAAATAAGCTTCGAATACTCCCACGTACGGCTCATATTTTAGAATACATTTTAGAGTTCTATATATAGAATAAAATTGAGTTTAATCAATACAGAATCTTGGTTCTGAAAGAAATCTTGTATTTTTTATAATAAATGTGCATTAAAATTACACATAAACGCTTTGAGATGAAATTTTGAAACTGTTTCAATTAGGTATTTTAATAAGCGGAATTTTAAATATTTAATTTCTTTTTTTTTCAGAGAGAGTTCATAATAAAAACTTTGGAACCAAAAAAACTCGCTCATTCCATCAGAAAACCCATTAAACCCGATTTCTCTTAAATTATCAAATAATAATGCATAAAAATTTACTTGAAAATGTATTGAACCTGCTTTCTATTTATAGTTACTTTTTTACACTGTTTGGGATAACGTTAAACTTATTGTGACTGAGCGTCACACTGTTAAAAAAATCTATTAAATGTACGGAAAAAAAAATTTAGGTAATGTGGCAGTATCACATCACATATTTCACAGTTAAATACTTTTATTTAAAAACGGACATAGTTTTTCGAAGATCTTTCACCAGGAAAAATTTTAAAAAAGTAGCAGTTCAAGGGCTTCAAAATTGAAGCAAAGCTATAATTTTGAAATGTATATGGCATCTTTCAATAAAGAACTATCCGGGTTTTAGAGAGGACAAAAAACTAAAATATTTTAAAAGTTATTAACTTTTTTTAAAAAAATGCCCAATTTTATGAGATTTTTTTCACTTTGATAAAATTTATGAAGATCAAAGCCTTATTCTTATTTTTTGTAAATTTTTATGAACCCATATAATGCAGCATTGGAGTAAGTTTTTAAACATTAAAAAAAGTGAGCCCAAACGCTTTCCATTTTCACAAAACTGTGACTTTTCTCCATATTTACTTTTTGCTCCATTTTCAGAATAAACTCAGAGGGCCTGGCTCAAGATAGGTTAAACTTGTCCCAACAGTCGTGAGTAGCTGTTGCATACGCACATCAGTTTTGAAAATAGCATATTATTGGCAAAAAAAAGAAACATAATTTCACGCGAATACAAAGCTTTCGAAAAACGGCCTACAGCAAGTAAGTACTGTTATTTAAACAAATGAGTTCTGTTATTTTAAGAAGAAAAACTGTTATTTTATCAAAGAAAAATTCTATGAATGAACTATGTCAGCACTGTGGTCGGTGCGAGATGAGAACAGAATTTGCATGACCAGTCAATCCCCGACAGGATTTGAACACGGGTCACCTCATTAGGATGCGAGTACTCTGTCCCTTGTTTGGTTATGAAGAAAAATCTTAAACTAGCTTTAACTTAACAATCTTAATTATTAAAATCATATTTAAGAATAAAAACGTTTTAAACAATAGTGGCCTTCTCTTTTAAAAGTGTCTGACTGTGTCAACTTACTAAAAATTACATCTAAAGTCAGATAATAATGAGTTAGAGTATCAATTTGATAATAAATTCGAAGTGCAATTTTACTTATATGATGTTCAAAATCATGAAATAATTACTGAAAAGTAAGAGCAAGTGTAGAAAATGATCATAGAATGATTTGGAAAAATATAAAGTTATCGGGGGGTAAGCGAAATTGTACGGCACAAACTAGAATTTGAACTGAAACTTAAATTCGTTTATGATTAGGGTGAACTGCTTTAAAACGTCTAACTTTTTTACCCTGTGAACTGTGAAAAACAGCTTTATTACCTACCTTTTGAGTCAAAGTATCTTTAGTGTGCTCATTTTACGAAGTAAAATTTAAATTTCGTTAATAAAGAACATTTAATAAAATTTTTACGTAAAATTAAATTATTTACAGCATAACGCATTTATGTTAGTTATTATTTATATTAACGTATTTATATTAGTTATTACGCTGTTTTTCTTAATGGTTATTTTTGAAGTGCCATTACTTTGGACGAAAGCTGTGATTTGTTGTCGCCAAGAGGGCGTGTATTTACATTTCTTCCTTGTATGTTGAAATTCCATTAGTTTTACACTTCTAAAACAATAGATACGCACGAGCGATTTCCTACAAGGTGAAGGAGAATGTTTTGTTTATACTCTAAATTGGTACCTTAAAAATTGTTAGTTTTTGTTTCAGTAAGACTTTTACTTACTGATTCGAAAAAGAGTGACGTGATATTTCTGTGAGAAAATAAATAGATTGCAACACAAAATAGTCTTTTAATTAAATAAGTCCGGTAGAAATCCCAAGGTTTCAAAAAATATGATTAATCAACAACATGAGTTGTGTAAACACAAAACTCATATTATATAACGTATTAAGGTACCCGGTTACCTTTGCCACATTTCATTCAAGAATCATTGTATGGAAAAACTTTAAATTCATGTTCAGTCTCTGTGTTAATAAGAAATATGATTGACTTAGTGTGGGAAATAAAGTTTTTCTTATCACGAAATTGCTAAAAAAATTATAAAAAAATCAAGTGATGGTACAAAAAGTAATTAATGCGAAATTCACGTAACAGTTAATTCAGTTTACCACTCTTGAGAGTTGACCACTTCTATAAGTTGACCACTATGGTCAAGAAACGAATTTATCCTACATAATAAAAGGAAGCAAAACCTTTGTTACCTGACCATCTGTTTATCTTGTATGTTGATAGTTTAAATAAAATCAAATTCGTATGGGGGTGTTATAGAATACTATTATAAATCCTTCGTTAGTTGATCAAATGAAAAGTCTCTGTCATAAAAGTTTCTTTAATGCTATATTTCGTATTCAAATTTCACTAAATTTGGGAAGTTTCGAATAGTGTGTATGTTTGATGGTTTTAAGCTGTTTTGTTTACTGAAAGGTTCTCTTTGTTTTTCACCCTAATCATAAAGGAATTAAAGGCGTCAGTTCAAATTCTAGTTTTCGCCATTCCAGTTTTGCTTACGGCACGATAATTTCACTTTTTTTTTCAAGTCATTTTACGATTATTTTCTAAACTTACTTTTCAGCAATTATTTTATTGTTTTGAGCATCGTATAAAAAGAAAATTGCGAATCAACTTTATTGTCAAATTGATACTCTACTGAATTTTTATGTTTCCTTAACAGTAATTTTATAAGGTTGGGGCAATATAGTTTCAAATGTTTGTATACTTAAATAGGATTTCAATAAGACTTTTAAGATATAAACAGTTCAGATTTCTCTTCACAAAAAAAATAGAGATTCGGTATCTCAGGGGAATCCCAAGGAGATGACCCAGGTTCGAATACCAACGTTGACTGGTCGCGGCTGTCACCGACCACAATGCAGACATGGTAACTTCATAGACATTTTTTATTAAAATTGCATAGTTTCTGTTAAAATAACAGAGCTTTGCTAAAATAACTGCATTTATCCCCTTAAACAAATGTCTGTTTTCAAATAACAGTATTTTTCTGTGAAATAAACGACATTACACTGGCACATCAGTTAACAGTTTTTCCCCGTAAATTTAGCAGAATTTTTGTCACAGTGAAGTAAAGAATATAAATAATTATTTAATCTAGAGAAAATATTGAAAATCACGGTTGATATTCCAGCTAGGGCTATATTAAAAAATACAGCTAATTACTTAAGCGAGAGCTACATTAAAGAATTAAAGTATTCAAGTCAGAGTGATTATATTTAAACATAGCTCTAATAATAAAAAAAATCAAGATAATAATTTGCACTAGTGCTATAGTTAGGAATCAAGGTAAATGTTCAAGCTGGAGTTATAGCCAAGATGCAATCTAACTATTAAAGCTAGAATTATATTTAAAGAGCAAATCCTTTATTAAAGACAAAGCTATAGTAAAATATCATAATAATTATTTAATCTCGTGCTTATATTGAAAATCAAGGTTGTTATTTAAGCTAGAGTTATACTCAAGAATAAAACTAATTACACAAGCTAGAGCTGCATTAAATAATCATAGTATTCAAGTCAGAGTTATTAAATTAAAGCCAAAGCTGTGATAAAAAAAAGCATTGCTATAATTTGCGCCATAACTATAATTCGGAACAAAGGTTACTGTTTAAGCTAAAGTTACAGCCAAGACGTAATCTAACTGCTCAAGCTAGAAATATGTTTAAAGAGTAAACTTATTGTTAAAATAGGAGATATAGTAAAGTATCATGGTAATTATTTGAGCTGGAGCTATGGACAAGAATCAAGGTAGTTATTTAAGCCAAAATATTTAACAACTATTCAATAGTATAATAAATTACTAACAAAAAGGGCACGTGACATTCTGTATTACATAATGTCACGTACGATTAAGGTAAATTTGAAAATTCACAAGTGCGTAAATTACACGTCAGTTAAAAGTTAAATTTAGGTTGATATTCATTATAGATAATTCATTAATGTAATTATTATACTTCGAACTTAAATAATTATTCATGCTTCGAAATAAAATGTCTGACTTTTATTACGATACAAAACTGTATCTAAAAATATTTAAATAACATTTTTGACCTAATATTTGTTACAATACTGTGTGATTGATAGTTTTTAATAATCAGAACAGTCTACTGTATAGTTTGTATGTAAAGCAGTCGATAAAAGCAAAGTGTGACACTAACTGATACTTAGTATGAAACAAAGTGTGTCACAGGCATTTCGGAATTCCATTTCCCTCTGTTTAGTTACTGCTGTGGCAGACTATAAATAAAAATGGGTGACGTTTGTCCAAGTTACTCTATTAACAATGAAAATGGGTCCGGATGTAAGCAATTTGTTCTTTCGAACGATTGACAGAGAAAGGTTTAAAACTCTTTTGTAGCATTTGTTATTAGTTCTTATTTTCTACTCTGAGTTATGATCACTTTCGTTGCAAAGCTTTGGACTATGCAATGTTAAAAAAATTTTAAAGTCCGATGTTATGCAAACCTTCTGCAACATTATTGTACTATTTTATGCTATATTATCGCGCAAATTAAACCATAAAGCACTTGATTACATGATTTTATGTATCTACTAGAGCAAATAAATGGTGGAATTTAGCACTCTTTTAATGTCTGCAACAATAAAAGCCTACGCATATTATGAATCAATTTTGAACGATTTTTCTGGCAGTGTATGTTTTAAGCTTTTTACGAGTTAAGCTTCGGCATACTTCGTAGTGCAATTTATAGTTGTAAAAGAGAACTTGTGCGTGTACTAAAATTATGTGTCAGTGAATTTCAGTATGAAAAAAAAACTCACAAAAATTGTTACACATTAAATTTTGAAAAGAGTTCCAGTTTTGTTTTTGCTTCCTTCAAATCTTTTTCACACCAATTCCTTTCCTAGTTCTGAGACGATCGCAACTTTAACTTAATAAAAACTTATTTTTGCATCCAAAACTGAACTTGACTCAAAAATTGGAAAGTTGTTTAAATTTGAGATTATAGGAAAAAAATTAAAAAATATTAATTATTACATGGAAATTACGCACGTTTAAAGAAAGAGAAATAGCAGTGAGGGGTTTTGAAATCAAATCAACATAATCTTATTTTCAAAGCTAACGTGAAAAGGTTTCTTTTTAATTTAAAATGTTAATTAATAATTTGGTAAATATATACCGTTCAATCACAAATAAGCATTTTTTAAATAGCAATTAAGGTATCCGTTTAACTCCGACAGTTTATTTTAAAAAAATATATATTATAAGATTTTAAAAAACTTTTTTATTCGTTTTATTCTGTGCAAAAACTTATAGAACTAGCAAAAAAAGTATTATTGTTATTTAAATGGCCAATTTTAGATAAATAAAAAAATAAGGCATTTTTTGCATAAAGGCAGAACACAGTATAAAAATTTCTATCGCCTGAAACAAAGAATCCTTCGAGGATTTTATTTAGAAGGCTATTAACTATGCTTTGAACTATTACTTTGAAAGCAAATTTATATACTACTGAGTTAAGGGATCAATGTAACTAGAAAAGCAAATTTTTAAAAATTTCCGTCCCGTTCCTTTGCGAAAAAACATGTATAAAAAATAAAATTCCATTTTTTACCTTAGTATGGAGTTCGTGCGCGCTATAATAAATCATAAGCACTCATGAAAAATTGTAGACAATTATTTTAAAAACAACATAGGATATCATGTTTAAAGTAGTGCAAAATGCAAAAATAAAATCTGATTTAGTGCTAAACGATTTATGATAGACTTAAAATCGTTAGATTATCCACTATTATCACCTTGTACTAAAGCTTCTATAACTTTTCAAATAACTGTAGTATAAACAAAAGTAAAGTATTTTTTAAAAAGTAAGACTACAGGGATTCTCAATTTTTAATAAACTCATTTTCGAAAATTTTGCTCAAAATCACGTTTTTTCACTAGTCAGATACTGTAAAGAAAGCTTAATTTTTAGCAATCCTTGCCCATTACAAAATAGAATTCTAAATTTACATAAAATCTAAAATATTTTTTAGCTTCATATGTAAACCTTTCTATAACAAGCTCTCTTTTTTCAACAATTTAAACTTTATCATGCTTAAAGTTAAAAAAAAGGTTTTGATAATATTTTTATTAAAGCTCCTAATTATATTTTAGGATATCTCAAGAATGACATATTTGAGATTTTTTTAAATATCGTAATCTGCAATGGTTCTGTAATGGTTCAAAAATAGCCGAATTTTCCAATCGTATTTAAGGATATCTCAAGAATGACATATTTGAGAGTTATTAAAATACATTAATTTGCAATGGTGCAGTGATAACTCAAAAATAGCCAAATTTTCCCATTGTATTTTAGGATATCTCAAGAATGACATATTTGAGAGTTATTAGAATATATTAATTTGCAATGGTGCAGTGATAACTCAAAAATAGCCAAATTTTCCCATTGTATTTTAGGATATCTCAAGAATGACATATTTGAGAGTTATTAAAATATATTAATTTGCAATGGTGCAGTGATGGTTCAAAAATAGCCGGAGTTTCCTATCGTATTTTAGGACATCTTAAGAATGACAGCGTTAGTAAAATATATTAATTTGCAATGTTTCAGAGATGGTCCAAAAATAGCCGAAGTTTAATAAAAAAAAATAACATTTGAGATGACAACAAAAATTAATAAAAAATCACGGGAATAAATCTTTATTCTAGTGAGCAAAATATTTCTCAATTCAAAACACAATTTCATATGTAAGCATTCAAATTAGTTTTCAAAGTAGATTTTTTATTAATCAAGTGTCAAAACACAAATAAGTAAAGATTCTTTTATTTTAAAGAAGTTAATAGTCTTTTATTTTATTAACTTTTCGTGATAAAGATTTTAAAGGGACTGCAAAAAATCCTGAATGAAACTGACCTTCGCATTCCAATTCATGCAGTCAAGGTTCCCCAAATGCATATTTTACGTCCTGCACACTGACATATTGCACATTGAATTTTATGATTTATAGTTCCACATTTTGTAAGTCACTACCCTAAACCTCCCCCTTATTCTTAAGGTCTTATTTTATTGACCTTAAAGGTCTTCAATTACTTAGAAAAAAGCCAAACGATCTAGCGGTACTTTGATTGGCCTATTGTTGATCAAACCCATGCTTGATGAGTTATACGTTTGCAAACAAAGATTGGCTCTTTAGTGTATTTCCCTCCTCTTTGACTTGAGTTAATTGGGTATTAGCACAGTGTGCTTTCATTGTGCTTTAAACAAAGCAAAAACAAAGCAGTCCATTGGACTGAGAGTGGAGAAAGTTGTATTGCGGAAGCTTCAGCTGTGAATGGATCTTATAAATTTGTCCTTGCGTAGAAAATATCTCGTTTTTTCATCTGTGAAAATAGGGTGATAGTATTAAAAGCAAGAAAATTAAAAGTTTTATTTGTTGGCTTTTTTTGTGTTATACTTCTCTTGTTTTTTTTTTTTTTTTGTTTTAAACCTGATCTATTTTGCTTTTTTTATGTAGCAACACCTGCTACAAAATCTTTACCATACATTTTTTTAGCAGTTAACGTCTTTGAAGAATATACGTATAAGGCAGATAGTAATTAAATTATATTTTTCGTCTTGGGAGCAGGACACTTATGAGTCCAGCAAACCTATTAGGTAATAATGAAATATTGACAACACATGTCAGCTTTCATATCGTGACTATCAAAACATCAGGAGTTCAGGGGTTATATGTGTCCAAACTTTTAGGGAAAAAACGATACTTATGTGTCCATCAAACCTATTAGGTAATAGTGAAATATTGACAACACATGTCAGCTTTGATATCGTGATTATCAAAACATCAAGAGTTCAGGGGTTATATGTGTCCAAACTTTTAGGGGAAAAACGACAAAGACTTTATATCGTTTAAGTTTATGGCTTATCCCCCAGAAACAATAAAATGGCGCAATTATGTTACAGGAACATTTTCGAAATGTAATCTTGAAAACGTTTCATTTAGATGACAATAAAGCATTTCTGAGGATTTTTTCATGATATATTTCTGGTGTATTATTCTTAAAATAATTTCGCGATACTTCAGAAAGGCTTCAAACTTATCAGAAACATTTCAAAATTATTTTTAAAAAAATCATTACGGAAAAATTGGATATTTCTAGGGCTAACGTTTTAAATTAAAAAAATTCACCTTTGGTGAAATGTTTTTAAAACTGACTTTTGCAACATTTAGAACTTAATTGTAACACAAATTTGACGTTTTGTATAACTATCTTTAATAAAATCAAAGTTTTAAATATAGAGAGCTTGGTTTTAAAAAAATTTAAAGAGTGAGAGAAAGAAAATATTTAGTAGAACGCACAATAATTTTTATATATGAATGCAGAAATGGCTCAGGTGAAAACTGAATAAAGAATAGTAATGCTGAATAAGCGTAGAATTTCTTAATTTCATGGCAGTTGGTTGTGGAACTCCTTTTTTTAAAAATTTATGAACAATTGGTTTTACGGTAGTGTTTACATCATTAGCTTGTGACTGCTACGCTTAAATGCTGTGAGCAGGGTGTTTAAATAAAGAAATATATTACAAAACATACCAATGTCTTTTACTGTTTTCAAAGTCTAATTTTCTAAACCTAGTAATCGTTCACATTACCTTCACTGTGAAAAAAAATCTAGACAAAAATGCCAGAATATGGTACAATTTTAGTGTTTCTTGCTTTACAGGAACCCTAAAAAGCTCGGTAATTTTAACCGCAGTGCTTTGATGATTTTGGTAAAATTAACAATCAAATATGGTTTTATAATATGCGATAAAATTTTATTATTTTATTATGATATCTTAGAGTGCAACATAAAAAGCATTCATTCGATTAAATTTACATTTCGGTTTTGTATTTTGTACTAAATGTGTGGTAATAAGAACTAACTATAATTTTGGGGAATCAGAATTTCTGTCAAATCATTACCATATGAGCAGAAAAAGCGGTTTTGTGTATTTGAGAATTCACATTTTGTCAAAAATTAACTGTTTTCCGAAAAATTGATTGTAAAAACTGACAAAAACCAGCTTGATAAATGCTAAGTTTGAAGACAATAAATCATTTCGATAATAAAAACCCAAAGTGCGGGACAATCGGGTTGGTACAATGAGTAATAATATTATTTTGTCCTTGCGTTAATGATTTCTCGTTTTTTGTGATTCAAAAAAAAAGTTAGTAAGTAAATAATTATTTAATATTCTTTTCATCGTTATAAGAAATGAAATACTTCGTTACCTTTACACATGCAGTTTTATTAATAATATGGTTAGTCTATTCAGTTTCAGTTTAATATCGACACCTAATACAAAAGAAACACTGTTTAATATTCTTCTATATAGTTCATAATTATAATAAAGTTAAGTAAAATTAAGGGGATAACTTAAAGCTTTTGTTTAAGAAAATGGCTTTTGTATTACGTTCATGCTCTTTATTTATTGCATTATGAAATTAATACGAGACACAATGACTTTTTTTATATTAAAATTTTCTAATTAAATGAAAAAAATTCATGCGTTAGAATACGATTAGTTTTTGTGCTTTCATCGCAAAGGTAGTGAAAAAAACTTTTGTAACATTAATTAATGGCGAAAAAATTTTGTGAATGAAATTTAATTAAACGAACTTAATTATCAAAGAAAAACTTTTATATTTTTAATGACAAATTCTTTTGCATACAGGAAGAACAATGAACCTGTTGTCTTCAAAAAAGCTATGATTTCATCTTTTTCTTCGAGATCAGGGGTACTGAATACTTTTATCCCCATTCGCCCACTTATATTTCATTGTTCATAATAGATTTTTTTAACCGCCTACATCTTCTGCAGTCACAAAATCTTATTCAATATACCAGAGAAACTATATTTTTTGAGTTTACGTTCATTTAGTACATAGTACTTGGTAGTTTTAGTTTACTTTGTATACGTTCATTTAACTCGGAAAACTTAATTTTATTTTGTGTGCTTGTCTATTCATCTGTGAAGGTTAATATTGGTAAGTTGTTTAAATTGGAGGTAAAAAGAAATATTTTATACGATGTAAAAGCATAAAACTTTTAGAATTAATGATGAATAAATTATTGATTTATTTCTTTAGACAGATGATGTGAAACTAAAATATTTCGTAAGGAATATTATTAAAATAAAAATCAGTAGGAACAAAACCTCTTAGAATGGTTTTCATTTGTAAAAGGTTCAATAAAAGTAGGTAGGTTAATGTTCGTTAATAAAGATACGATAATTAATAGAGTAGATACGTAAATAAAGGCAGGTTAATTCAATGTATTACAGTATTGGTCTCCCATGATAATAGAAAATAATAGTTATATTGTTTTATATGCAGTGTTCTCAAAATGCAGCCTTTGCTGTACATTTTTAGAACAATCTGTACCTTAATTCATTATATGGTGGAAACAATTTCGAAATTAAATGTAAACTTCTTTAAACGTTCCTGATTAACGAGCCCTTATTAACGGATTTAATGAGCTTTGATTTACGAGATCCTAGACTTAAGGAGGAATTTTCCCAAATGTCTTGAAAATTATTTTCAAGATTCGATTGTTAGAAAAAAATCCATTCTATACGGAAGGGTTTAAAAACTTCCTCGTAGTTCAATTTGTTAAAATATTGTATGTAAATAAATAATGAGGAGAATAATGTAAAGTTACTTATACTTTATGCCATGAATCACATAACAGCAAATACTTACACAGAAGGTATCGCTATGCGAATTATTGAATATATTCTACAGCTACTGGGCTATTCCATGGTAACTTACGTTACATTCACAGAAACTTTATTGCACTGAGAACTTAGAAGCAAACAAATAATACTAATACACAATCTAAAATAAAGTGATTTCTTAAAATTACAATCAAAACCAAAAGGAACCTAATTAGAATAATTAATATTTTTCAATTTAAGCAGTGTAAAAATCTAAAACTAGTGTGGTAACTTACGTTACTGAAAAAGGAATGGCATAAATTTGCAATATGCTTGAAGGAAAAATTCTGTTCTTACACAAATGTTAATTGATTAAGATTATATGTATAATTTTACTGACATGTTTAAATATTTATTATGCCTAGATTTAAGATTTTATTTCAAAAGTTAAATAAAATATAATTTTTTAAATGGGTAACTTACGTTACGAAATTCCCTTTGCATGAAATTTTTACTCCAATAATGTACAAATGCAAATTAACATATTTAAACAGTATAGTGCAAGGGAGAAAATGTGTATATGAAGTAAACTCAAATAACTTTTGATTTACACACTTGATTCAGACATTACTATGCACACTTATAATGTCCTCTGTTATTAACTAGTATAGAGGCTCAATTCTTTTCGCCATGCTTTCTTTCTGGTAGAATATTTCATCTCTTTTTCCTGGTCATTTCCAATAGATTCCCACAGCAGCCATTTCATTGACTTTAAAGTCTTGCTCTTCAACAGACATTACCACACCAGTATATAACATTTCCTCGTATCTATCCATATACCAATCTCCAGCTTTTATTTTGGATTCATCATTTTGTTTTTCAACATCTTTCACTTAAAAAACCCTTCTGGTATACCTTCTTGAACTTTTAAATGGTGGATCTGCTTAAGGTTTTTAATCTGTGGAGCTTTTGAGAATAGACTACACAGATTAACTTTTTCTGACGCTTCTTAATATCTTCTGGTGTGATTTCTACCATATTTATTTTTGTTCAATGCTCTTGTGTTGCTGCCCCAAACTCAGAGGCATTGATGACAATATGTTTTCTTTTCATTACGACATTTCTTACACTTCCTTTAATAGATCCACCTGTCCCATCAACAGGACTCTTGCCGTGTGACGTGGCAAAATAATTTCACATCAATATTTTTCCATGATGAATCTCAAAAACAGGTAAGACCGGAGTTAATATATCGATTCTTGAACTGACTCCTTGGCCCATCTGATCAGATATGAACATTTTTGATATCCACCGGCACACATTCTCCAGACCAGCACTCATCTGTTTTTTCTGAACATAAAAATAATTTTCTGAAGTATTGCGTAAGATGGAACATTATGGAATTTTCTGAAGGCTTCAGTAGCTTATCCGAAGTTTTCGTGAAACTTACAAAGACAAACATTTCTAGGAGGTTTGTAACTAAGCAAGACATGCTTTGGACGGAGCTCAAAGGACTTAGTTTTCCAATTTTGCATTTTCGATTTTTTTCCATAAACATTTGGTACATTTCTCGAACTGAATGAAGAAGATAACATGCTTGTACTTTCTTCTTGCCACCATTAGCTTGTAGAGAGATTTCGTCCAACTTTGAAAACATATGAATGCCAACACCCAATAAAATGATTTAATGCAAAGATTTTCAATAAAATTAATATCCTAAGACAGTGTTTATTTATTTAAACTTTGTTATTGTAACTGGATACATCTTATATAGTTTATATGCCAATTTTCAAAAGAAATGAACTAATTTCACATTGGTAACTTACATTACATGCAAGTCAGTAACTTACGTTACATATATTGAATAGTGCACAAAACAATAAATAAGTAATATTTGAAAGGAAAACTATTGCTACTTATTTAGTGCTAGCCTCTAAGAAAGAAAAAATAATATTCTTACTTTTGTATCACATGTTTTTTTTTACACATACAAATTTTCCTAGTTTTTGGTAACTTACGTTACATGCATTAATGTTTAGTTGAAATTTATATAATTAAGTGAATTTAACAACAAAAAGTTATTTTAACACTGCACAATACTTCTACTAAGTGTAATAAACAATATTTATTCTTTGGAACATTTTGAAAGGAAGATAATGTTAACTTACTGATTTTCAGAATCTGACCATGTTCTTAGCCCAAATCAGAACAAGCAAATGCCAATGTTCAATGGGGTACCAACACTAAAAAACTGATTTCTGAAAAAAAATTTTTATAAATTATCAAACTTCAAACCTTTCTAATTCAGAAAAAATCCAAAATGATAACATTATTCTTATTTGAATTTTCCGATGCTTTTCCCCTTTTTCATGGAATCGCCCTACTGTTATTCGAGTTTCGGCTTAAGCATTCCTCACCAAATGTTCTTGAAACACATAATCTGACATTGATAGGAAAGAAAAACAATTAAACCACCATCATCAAAATCAGAAAACACAGAATGTGATGAAATATTTTATGTAATCAGTAGATGCTAATGATAATATCAATAGCAACGAATCATATATCAGATTGAAAGTTTACATTTTAGACATGTTTAAGTAACAGATTCAGAATCTTTTCTCTATTTATACTTAACTGTTTTCTATGCTCAAAAATTTTTAGACTTTTGATTTAGGTAATACCTAGATGCAGAGTAATTTACTACTTTTGTTTTGTCACTACCCTTGATGTATACCAACTCAAAAGGCTGAGAATTTTGGTCTAGTTTAATTATTAGATTCAGATTTACTACTTGAAATTCAATACTATTTTCTTCAATTTATAACCAATTCAAAAATGCTTTGACTTTTAAACTGCACTGTTTGAATTTTCATTCTAAAAATATGATATATTAACCTGCAACAGTCTGTCTATCCGATTAAACGTAAAATTTGCCGAGAATAAAAAAATTTACCTTTACAGTTTTGAAACCGGTTACAACTAATATGGTAATAAAATCAAGAATACAAAACTAAACGCTTTTTTAACCCTTTACAACTAGCATGGTTTTAAAACCGTAAAGAAGACATTTAACTGGTCCTAGAAACTAGGATTTTTGCTAGACAATGGGCATTGGGGAGTGCAGGATAGTGGAAATACTTCATGCGTTGAAGAGACTGCAGGAAATATTGTGTTGTCAAATTTGGGACTTGAACCCAGTTCTGTTGGTCACAAGACTGACAGATTAGCCTTCTCGGCTATAATAGGTAAGCTGTTGCAAGGAACTAAGTGACTTCATTAGGTGAACTTAGTCGGTGTGATCAAATTCTGGTTTTTGAGCCTTATTAGGTGAAAACAGTGAATAAACGGTTTTTCTCACTGTTAACAGTTTGATTACCATCTTATTTATGGTTATTTGACTGTTTTGTTTGAATATGGTTTGAATATTACAATTAAATAAATTGTTATTTAACTATTTTTTTGAGAAATTTCTAACAGTGTGTATAAATTATTATGTACAGGAAGCTTTTCGTCACTTATATTTTGGTACTTAACGAACTCAAGAATGCTTATTTAACTTTTAACTTTTGGACGAATTAAGTTATTAAGTGCAGAATTTCTTTGTGATGTGTAATTCGCAATATCCTTCGATATTTAGCCATTGCAAAAATATTCAGTTTTTAAGGAAAAGTAAATTATTTGATGCAGAATTGTTTTCAATTTCTATTACGTTATTGTGTATTTCGATACACAACCAGTTTTAAAATGTTAAGATTTTAAATGTTAATATTTTAAATCTTAAACTTGTACTGCTTTCAGACCTTAGCAGTTAAAATATGTTCAGGTATTCGAACTAGGGTAATAGGGTCAGATGCAGAAAAGTTTAATATTCATATTTTGACAGTATGTATTTCGATATTTAATTATTTAAAAATGTCTTAATTGGTAAATAATTAGGTGCAGAATTATATTATCAAAGAATTATTATAATAAATAAAAAATGGCGAGGAAAAATAAAGAAATATTATGTAATTAAAAAAAGGTATCTTAAGAAATCAACGTTATTTTTTCAGACAAGAAACTATTTCAAAATGCAATTAAATCTCTTCTTAATAGTGACAGACAATCAGAAAGTACGGAGGAAAAAAAGAAAAGAAAAAGAAAGGAGAGTTTCAAAAATGCTTTTTTTACTCTGAGAAAAAAATATGGTCAGAACTACCAGAAAATGGCAAAATTATTTTTGGCTCTATGGGAACACCAAAATGCTCGGTGAGTTTTTCCGAGGCGCTTTGATAAAATTAACAATAAGAAATAGTTTTATAATATGAGATAAAATTTGGTAATTTTATTATGCTACCTTAGAGCATGGCAAAGAATTAATTTATTCCGTTAAATTTAATTTTCAGTTTTGTATTTTTTACTAGATGAGAGGCAAAAGGAACTATATAATCTTAAAAACTGGAGTATCCGTTAAAACGTTACCATATGAATGGAAAAATAATCAAATGAATGTTTTAAATACCGGATATTTTAATTTTATTACTAACCAGAATTATGTTTTTTTTTACCAGAAATGTCATTACGATACATTACGGTACTTTTACAAGAACTTATTTTCCCGGGTAAGTAAATAAAAATATAAATTAGAGCCTTTCTGTGCTCAATGCATGTCTTATCTTTACACAACATTATACAGATAAGTCAATAGTAAATTATTTTGACTTTAGCATTAATAATCAGTTTAAGTAGTTTTGGCACTGATTCTAGGAGAGATTTGAGAGTGTCGAACAATGCTTCATCCTGTTTTTTTCTAAATATTTATACGTAATTTTCATAAGAAAACAGTTTTCAAAATAAGTTAAAAAAGGCTTCCAGGGTGTTGAAATAAATCTAAGTTGTCTTTAGACTATAGCATATAATACTAATCTTTTAACACATCATTTTTCGTATAAAAGACCGTGACTTTATAACCCTTTAAAGAACAATAATAATCTCCAAAGTTGTGCTTTTTGTTTTTATTTTCTCACCTTGTGTAAGTCTTACATAAGAGACGTATAACTAATGAATAAACAATCATTGAATAACAACATGAGACAATCTAAGACAATTTCAGCGTACACAATTTATTTTATATAATATCTCCGAGATTTACATGCTTCATTGTTTCAGCAAATATATTTCACATTTAATTTGATTAATAAAATTTAAAAACAAATTTTGAAATTTTCTAAATACTTTTTAAAAAAGAAAATTTATTTAGAAAACTCTTTGAAAAATAATTTATCTATTAATATTTCCTTTTGTAAGTTAAGGATTTAAGTGGAAAGGAAAATATTCAGTGATATTTTGAAAGCATTTAGTGTTCCGGGAGTAATTCCAAAACTGTAGTCACCTATAAGTATTGAAAATTATTTTAAAAATTGCAAGGCTTTAAATCTTTAGGTATTTTAATTAATGGTTAGCTAAAGGTTTTTAATTAAAAGTGAAATTTTATAAATCGCTGTTTGACGATTGTATATATTTTCAAATACTAATATTTCCAAATATCACCAAAATATCAACTAACGCGTTTTTTTACTAGGCTCTTCAACTTTAATGCATTTAATTTTTTTCTGTTATCTGTTTGTCTGTTAGCTATTGATATTTTTAATTCACAAAAATATGTTAATTAATTAAAAAAAACGCTTGGTACTGTTCCGTATGACACCTAAAACGGTGTTGTGAAAGTAGAATAACTCACGTGGGTGATTATTTATTTCAAAAAAGATAATTACTTTTAGTATTTCTTTTGCTTGATGAATTCGCTGAAATATAAGCATTAAACTTAAATACAATAAGAAAATCTCCTAAACGTAAAATGTAACATAGTCAAATGGATATAATGCAAAACTTCTATCCACTTCTTCTCTGTTTAACTTAGTTCATATTCGCCTAAATATTTTCCCTGTACTATGCATATGTTTGATTTACAGACTAATTTTATTTTAAGGATTAGTGTGTGTGCATCCTAAATTAATTGTTCTCACTTTAATTGTATCATAACAATTTTACTAACTCTTGTGTGCATTGTATTTTACTATTTATTATTAATTTTAGTGATATTGAATAACAAAAATAGTAGCAGCAACTTTACACCAAGAAGTGTAAAAGAACATTTTCGGCGTTTCACTATACCAGAAGTAGTGAATCACCAAGAAGTGTAAAAGAACGTCATTTGTCTTTCCCTGTACCAGAAATAGTCAACTACCAAGAAGTGTAAAAGAAAATTCTTGGTGTTTCACTATACCAGAAGTAGTGAACCACCAAGAAGTGTAGAAGAACATTCCCAGTGCTTCACTATACCAGAAGTAGTGAATCACCAAGAAGTGTAAAAGAACATCATTGGTGTTTCCCTGTGCCAGAAATAGTCAACTACCAAGAAGTGTAAAAGAAAATTCTTTGTGTTTCACTATACCAGAAGTAGTGAACCACCAAGAAGTGTAGAAGAACATTCTCAGTGCTTCACTATACCAGAAGTAGTGAATCACCAAGAAGTGTAAAAGAACATCATTGGTGTTTCCCTGTACCAGAAATAGTCAACTACCAAGAAGTGTAAAAGAAAATTCTTGGTGTTTCACTATACCAGAAGTAGTGAATCACCGAGAAATGTAAAAGAACATTCTTGGTGTTTCACTATGCCAGAAGTAGTGAACCACCAAGAACCGGGATTTATCTATGGTGTAAAGTAGTTGTCATCATTTTTGGTGTAATGATACACTAAAATTTTCGTAGTGTCCGCTGTAAAAAATTTCAATGTAACTTAACCCAAATATGATGGAAACTATTTTACATTATTTTATGTAGTTAAACACCAAGGACACTTCTTGTAATCATACACCAAAAATAGTTCGTAGCGTCATGAAACCCCATGACAATTCTTTTGTTGCAAAGTGATTACTACCTGTTTTGTTGTTCAGTAACCCTGAAACTAGTAATTTCAATAACATATAATACACATAAGAGGCAACAAAGCTATTCTTACAAAAAAATTTGCAGTAAAAACAATTAGATTACAAACACTTAACAATTCTTGAAACAAAACTTGTTTGTAAATGAATCATATACACAGCACAGAGATCTAATTGATAGGAATTGAATCCAGGCTCAAATGAAGAGAAGTGGATATAAATGCAATATTACAACATTATTCAGTGTAATTGTCAGATATATGTAAATTATCTTATGAGATCATAACTATCTTTATTATGCAACCAAAAGCATAAATACTTTTTTCAGCAGTGAACTTCTGTCTCGATGTTTGCTTATCAGTCTCGATGCTACTCCATTTAGTGCGAATATAAACTTTCGATTTAGTGTTAGCTTGAAGTGAAGGATTTACTCATACAATCTTCTGAGTTTTTCGACTTTTTTCGTCATAGTTTTTACTTCGTCTATAAAATAAAAACAGCGTAGAAATACACAAATAAAGTCACATAAACAGACAAACTATCATTTCGGTACACTGTAAAAAAATGTATGTATCTTAACACAAAAATTCGTGGTAACTACATTTCACCAAAATGTTGTTCGAGTAATCCACTACACAAAGAACCAAAGATAATTCTTGGTTTTATTGAAACACTAAGAATGTTCTTTTTTCCTACTTGGTGCAAAGTATCTGTCACCATTTTCGCTACTCAGTCACTTTAAAATTTGTAATTATAGTTAGATAAGATAGACATAAGAGTCATTAAAGTCATTTTTATGACTCAATATTAAATAAGAATCATTACTTTAGCATGCATTTGTAAGTAATTCTTCAAAAATTAAAATTAAATTAAAATTAGTTTCCATATCAAACATACGCTTAACAAAGAGTATTAAAATGAATTCGAACTATGCTTAACAAAACAGAAGTTGAGAGAAATTATGCACTGATTTAATACAATTCACAGAGATTAAAAATGTATGTTAAATAAAAAATAACATTATTACACAACCGAAATGCATACTTAAACGATGAACTTTAGTTTCTGCAGATATAGTAATAGGGAAGAGAACAACAAAATCACGCTAATTCGTGCTCGATTCACTTTCTACATTCTACTAAAGACATCCAAAATGAGCCAACATTAGCATTTTATAAAGATAAAATAATTCACGTTTGGTGTGATTGCGCGTGAGCTCAGAGTAATGAATTTTTAATTATAAGCATTAAAATTTATCAACAACCTTTATATTTTGTATATGAAAGCTTGATTTGTCATTAACTTGACATAAAGTTTTCTTTCTCTTAATTTTCTGGGTTGTTCAACATCAGATTTACAGAGTTGTTACAGCACAGTTTTTACGGAGTGCTTTAATGTATTTTCTGTATTTCTCACGGTATCACATTTTAATATCAATAGTTCTGTATTTCTTCAACAACGCTTTTTCTTTCTGAGTTTAAACATTGAAAAGGGGCATTATTTTATTACCGAAATGATCGCATGTGTATTTAAGCAACATTATTTCGGCTTTTTTTTAAAATTTTATTTATATACAGCGCAAAGTCAACTCATCTTTATTTGAATATGTTACAGGTGAAATTGGAATTGTATACAATGCCGAAAATTATCCCGCAAAATATAAGATGATAAAGTATTTCACACATAGTCTAGACATTGTATTCGGTACCCAACGACAAAACTGGCAAAGGATAAAATTTCATTCATTTAATTAGATTTATGATAATGAACAGGTAGTTTCATATTTCATTAGTTTTCTTCAATAAGAAATGCAATGAGTTTTAGCAATTGTCATCTATTACAAATATCACCAGGATACTAATTTGCCAGTATTTAGCGTGGTATTCTCTCATTAATATAGATATTCAAAAATCTAAATATTCAACATTGTAGTATTAAGAAAAGAAAATAAGAGTAAATTTCCTAATTCTAACACTACTTTATACCTCAAAATATTATTTTATTATGCTACCTAAGCTATTTAGCGTCGAAATTTAAATGTGCATTTCAAAAAGAAACTAAACAGAAAAAAATTTAAATTAAAATTAAAATGTGACTTTTAACATGCGTTAAAATAAAACTATCAAACGGTAAATACGATTAGCTTAGTCTTTAGTTTTAATTTTGTTCAAATAATTGTTAAAAAAAAGTTTCCATGAAAAAAAAAGACAGCCCTTGGGACCTAAGAATAATAAATGTATTTTTTTACTGACGGAAATTGCTTTACAACGAAGTATTTTCTTTTTCAGTTCTCTTATCCTGTTGTTCATAATTAAGAAAAGAAAGCAAATGTTTACGTTGCGTGGGTTGCAAAATACGCTTTACCTATTTTCTTAATTTGTTTAATATCTAGCTTTTATGAATTGAAAATACATTGGGCACCTTCCAAAAGGAGTTTAAATATTTGGTTGTTTATGAATTAAATAAAAATTATTGATTGAATTTGTACCAATAAAATATTTGCACTATTATTGATTAAATTTGTTCCAATAAAATATTTGCACTATTATTGATTAAATTTGTTGCAATAAAATATTTGCACTATGACAAATTATCGATACGTATTTAAAGAATAAATTTAATAAAAACAAAATCTGAAGTATTGATGGCTTAATATTCTTAAAATTTTATTCACTTTGACAACTAGTCATTCGTAATTCAGGAGAATATACCGGCATTTAAAACGTATAAAGGTATTTACAGCTTTTTAATTCCGATGCTAATCAAATATTTAGAAAATTTTTCTATAAGAAATTTTTGAGCTTTTTGAACCGAATATGATCAGAGTTTATTGAAAATATCATACGGAACCAAGCTGAACCGAATTATCATACGCAGAGAAAAAAATCTGGTAATATTACAGTACCGTAGGGTAATGATTTTTGGAGGAAAAAAATATTATATAATTCTGATAAATAGACTCAAATAAACGGTATTTGGACCATTCATTTGGTAATTTTTCCGTTCATATGGTTTGATATTGAGATTTTGGTTTCCGATATTACAGTTCTTATAATCAAATATTTAGTAATAAATACAAAACTGAAAACTAAATTTAGTATAATAAATGGCTCCTATGCCACGCTCTAAAGTGTCGTAATAAAATTACCAAGTTGTATCACATATTATAAAAACATATATTGTAATTAAGTTTACCAAAATCATGTCTAAAGCGTATCGGAAAAAATTACTGAGCTTTTTGATATTTCCTTAAAGTCATAACCATGATAAATTTTATCATATTCTGGTAGTTTTGACCATGATTTTTTCCTCGGTGCACAAATTAATCCTTTCTAAACTTGATTGCAACGAAATTTAAACAAAATTACATTTTTGTGTCTAATTTCATTGGTTAAAATTCATATTCACAAAGTTATTCATATTTCAGGTTATTCCCTTTTCAGTTATATAAAATTTGATCATTAAACAAAAAGCTAATAAGTTGTTCCACTTTTTATTTCAACAACTGCATAGCAGTAAACCTCGAAATTTTTACAGTGTAAATAAATATTTTTTAAACATTTTTTTAATAATTTAATTCATTGCTTAATAGATATATGCTAAGTATATGCTAAAGCATCAACTGTCTCATATATTTAGAAATTCTATCCCCCCCCCAAAAAAAAATTAGTTTCTTTATTGCTTGTCAAAAACAAATACTTCTAATAATATTTATAAACAAAAAAAGTTCAACACTACTGGTACAATTTAATGGCATCTATGAATTTAATAAAATTCTTTTTATCTTTTTAAAAAAATACATATGTTTCCAAAGCAAATGCTCCGTATAATTAGAACATCCTTTTCAAAAGAAAACATAGACTTCAAATGCACTTTCTAATATCAAAAATAAAACCTCATCATACAAGAACAATTAATTTTTTATTCATGTTTAACAAGTTTTATATTTGTAATTCAGAAAGTCACAAAGCGCCATTTTGCAGATGTCAACAGGGACCATTTATCAAACTACAACATCTCCTTCATTCCAAGCGAAACGAAGCGTTCCGGAACCACGGATTTCATTTTTTTTTCTTTTTAGTCGGTGTCCAACATAAAAACAATAATGCACAAGGTAAAAAACCCTTTCACTAGTTTAATAAACTGCTTGTCTTCCAATCGTTTGCTTTTTTAATGCAAGGAGAAAGTACTATGCGTGCTTAAAGCTCTATTTTTTCGCCTTTGTTTTAACTAAAAGGAGTTGAGTCATGGAGAATTGCGTGTCCAATAGAAATCATTTCGGCTATCATTAGAGTTTAAAGCACTTTTAGAGAAAGTGTAAGTTCTTTTTGGATAAAATTAGAAAAATCATGCAAAAAAAACACGCCAAAGTTATGTTTCAGTTAATTTGGCAACGAAAAAGCCACATTTGAAATTTATGAATTCTAATGTTCTGGGAAAGCAATAATGTAGTTTTTAGTGTATTAGAGGATCGAAGTAATTATTTTGGCGCAATTACAGAGCTGACAAAAGCGCCATATGGTTCGGAAAACACAATATTTGTGTCATAAGATTTTGATCTTAAATATTGAAGAAACTTGTAGTAATAAATGAATTTATACTTAGTAATTTATAAATCAATCGCTTAAAAATGTGTTTTTACTTACATTACTGCTAAATTATTGGTTAAAAGTGTGTTATTTAGTTCTTTATAATAAAAGATTCTTATAATAAGAGTTCTTTATAATAAGAGCCTTAAAGGAAAAACAAGTTTATTGCATTTTAAATGTACTCCATTTTTTATATTTAAAAACAAATTACCGCATGTAAGTTGAGATCAATATTTTATTTAAATGAATATTTAATAAAATGATTTTTAAAAGTATTTTGTAGAAACTTCTTTTTGGTTGTTTTTTTTTTCCATGCCCAATCAAATTTGATTTTCAAATAGCCATACGTTAATCCAAAATCGGATAATAGAATCCTTACAATCCAAATTCTTCATAATTTTGCTTTTTGTAATAAGTATTAAGTGTTTACTTCAAAAAAATCCTAATCTTCATGATATTTGCAATTTTAAACATTTAATTCTCATTTAAAAAAATGTGTGCACAAAATAAATAATAGTTTTACTTATTAATATAATGAGAACTGGCGAGGAATTGAAGTAAAAATAAATGCATAGAAGTGAAAATGACATTAAATCAGTGGCTTTTTTAAAGGTCGCAATTTTTTGTATTTATTTTTTTCAATGGCAGTCTAATGCACTTTGAAGAAAAAATGAAAAACTTAGCTGGCGTAATCTTAGAAATTCTCGTTTTTTTTTCCTCCTAATAAATTTTTTATCATTCAGCACTTAGCAGTTTCAGGAAAATTAAACTAATATTACATATTTATTTTATGCCAGAGATCACATGAACTCTCTGTAAAGACTACTCCTCATTCTTCACTCTAGATATTTTTCTTTTTACTTTAATTTTATCTTTGTGTTCTTTTTGTGTTAATATGCGTTTGTCATGCGTTTTCTTTGTTTGTTAATGTAATTGTTTTCCTTTTTACTCCTTGTTTATGTCCACTTAAAGCTGAACATTGTATATGGATTAATATTTCCAATAAAGTCATATGTAACAGCAACATATTTATTTTATATTCTTTAATTCTTTTTATCTTTCAGCAATTTAGGCAAAAAGCAATTTAGCAATTTAGGCAATTTTCATAATATTTCAAATCAGCTTTCGCTTATTCAAACAAAAATATAAATAGATTTTTTAAAAGTTTAGAACAGCACAAATGTACCGGTAAACGATATCTTTCATATACCTGTTTCAATATACGTTTTCAAAATAAATTCACCATATAATTAGTATTTTTATTGCTTTCAACTATTTTTAAAAAAATACAAAGTGTTTCTATATGTCAGTAAGTGATTTTTCATTTAGTCAAATGCAACGAAAGCCTTATAGCACCATATTTTTTAAAGGTATTGCTTTGCGGTATAATTCTCAATCATCAAAAAAATTAAAAAAAAACAACAAATAATAAGAGAAAATAGAATTCATCAATAAAATGGAACAAAAATCCTAAAATCTAGAATGGGTCTGGAAAAAAGCTATAAACGAGTTAAATATTCACTTTCTAAACTTTTTTAGACACTTTGCTGTCTAGACATTAGACATAATTTTTACTGTTTCGTTGAAGTTTCTCCTGAGAATAAAGAAGCCTGATGCAAACAATTTTCATTATTAAGTTTCTACTGTTTTTATCATCTTTTCGAAATTGGAACAAAATAATTAGTTCCATAACATTAAAATTTGATAAGCCATAAATAAGTGCACATTCTACGATATTTGCATGTATTAGAAATTCCTAAGCGACTTCGTCATTTCATAAATTATCATTTAAGAAAATTTAGCGAGAAAGGAAAGTACCTTGAAAAAACATGTGTTACAAAACTACTTGCTGCTTAAATAGCTTATGTTTCAATATTCCATAAAATGGACATAAAAAATACTAATAGGCTGCTGAATCAAGAAATGGAGGATAAAATCGGGTTCTCTTATCAATATAATAATCAACTATTTGAACCAAATTAAAAAGAGATACACTGTAAAAATTAACGACCGGTTTGTGTAGTGGTCAGAGCTGACCTCGCCTCAGAAAGGTCCTGGGTTCGAATCCCGCACAAGGTATGAATGTTCTTTACTATCCGTCCTTACTATAGGCCCACTTATTATGGCGCCCCAGAAAGAGTGGCCAATGAATCAGCCGTACTGATACCTAAATGACAAGCATCAATCGGGTGTGCATTGGAGAAAAAACAGTGTTAAAAACAGATCAAAATACTGTAAAAGTACCGGTACTCCAGGTGTATCATCCGATAAATCCATTTTAGCTCAAAATCCATCGTTACCGTAAAGTATTTTACCATAATTCTTACGATATTTATTTAATTGGAGTGATTCAGTGATTTTACGATAATTATTACTATAAAAATCACGGTTTATCAGATTTTTTGTTTCTCAACTTGTTTTGGTAAAAATAGATTCTACTTTAAAACGTAACAGTATCCTGAGTGCCGGTATTTTCTTTATCATAATTTGACCTGGAGTGTTTTGCAGTGTATAACTGTATTCTCTAATCGGTACCGGATAATCTATTAATGTTAGAAATGGAGGATACAATTGTGCTTTCATATCGATATCAAATTATCATCTATTAGTACCTAATAATAGAGAATACAATTTTGTTCTCCAATTAGTACCAAATAATTATCCCTCAATAACAATAATAGAAAATAGAATTAAGTTCTCTAATTGGTACTAAATAATCCTCTGTTAGTACCAGCAATAGAGGAGACAATAACTTAACTTATTGGTTCCAAATAATCATTTATTTGTATCTAATAATAGAAGATACAATTATGCTTTCTTATTGGTGCAAAATATTCATCAATTTGTACAAATAATAAAAGGTGCAGAAGTGTTCTGCATTATTTGGTTTATAAATCACAATTGTAGCCCCAGACTTTATCTTTCTCAGAACCTGGCAAAATCGTTCTGGTTTACGGTTCACGACTCTCTCCATGGAAATGACACTTCCAACAAGATTTGTGAAATATTTTTTGGTCATGAATTCAAACATTTCTTTATTTTTCATTCAGAAATTCTGTGGTTGTTTTCATAGCCTAGATGTAAATATTTTCATCTGCAAGATAAAATTAAAACAAAAATCATTGACCCGATCCAAGGGGCGTCCAAACAAAACAAGTGGGATAAAAAAAAATTATTCTGTTAGTGATTACTTATGGGTGTAGAACTTTTTCCACACTCCTAATATTTGTAAAGTAGTAATAAACTGAAAACGTAACCTCAATACAAAGCAACATGCCCAAAAATCAAATAAGTGAAAACATTAATGTTTCCTTTTTCGTGCATGTAAATTCTGTTACTACATTTAGAGGTTATTTCACTTATCTTTAACCTGTTATTTTACTTTGTTGAAACGTTGTATGTTTTTATTTAGCGACCATCAACGATTTTTACAGTTTATTCACACCATATTTTTTACAATATATTCATAACTATACAAATTGGTCTCATACATTCATTTTATTCATAAAAAATTGCTTTTATGCACTTTAATTAGGAATTTATTTTTCTGAAAAAAACCATAATTTAGTCTTATTTAAAAATTGAGAAATATATTTCATCACTCTTTATCCCTTTAATATAATTTTAATGAATACTTGGAAAAATATAAGTATTTGAGAAAGATATATGTATCTCAGAAAGATGTCCGTATATATATATATATATATATATATATATATATATATATATATATATATATATATATATATATGAAAAAAGTAGGGAGGAAAATACCAAAATATGGTAAAATTTACCATGTTTCTGGTTCTATGAGAACATCAAAAAACTCGGTAATTTTTACTAAAAGCTCCACTTTGGCAATGATTTTGATAAAATTAACAATAAAATATGGTTTATAATATGTAATAAAATTTTGCCAATGTGGTAAAATTTGGTAATTTTATCATGATACCTTAAAGCATTGCTTAAAAGCCGGTTAAATTTACTTCCCATTAAATGTGTGGTAGCAAGAACTATAATTCTGAAAACCAGAATTTCCGGTAAACCTTTACCATAAGGACGAAATAATTACCAAAGAAAGGGTTAAATACCATATATTTTGGTTTTCAATACCACAATTATGGTTCCTTTCATCAGAAATGGCACTACCATACGATACGGTAATATTACCAGAATTTTTTTCTCCGTGTAAGACACAGGCCATCCAAAATGCCAAAACCAAATTTATTTTTTATATTTTAACCATTTCCAATATCTTACAAAGCACTTACATATTTTTAAAAAATTTCCTTTTATAATAAATCTATAAGTTATCTTTGATTTTTTTTAAATTTACGGTACACATTAATTATTTTGTGTTGAGAAAAAGAATTGTCCGATCTGTTACTAAAGATAATAATTTTAATAACTACTCAGTACTATTTAATATTGCTTTCATGATTTAGTACGTGGGAATAATCATTTTAAAAAACAATTTTCAGCTGAAAGATTACTTTAAAGATTGTTGGATTTTTGAAAGGTGAGTATTTTTGTTATATTATTCGCTGTGTTACGAACCTTTTGCAGTTAATTAGAGAAGATTTTTCAACTGCTTGTCACATATAACGTAAGTCTTTGAGCCAAATTTTAGCCAAGATGTCTTAAGCCTAAAGAGTTCAAGCGTAATAGTAAAAAAAAACTTTCAATTATATGAAAACATCTGATCTGTTGTTTGTTAATCTATTTTTAACTTTAATAATGACTTATAAGATGCTCACAAGCCTAAAATTTAATTCAGACTTAATTCTGACATGACATGTGAAAGACATGCACAGTGCGGAAGGAAACCCTGAATGACTTTGATTTAATGATTAGAACTTCATGTACTACGACTCAGTTAATGTACTACGACTAAGACGATATTTTTAGTTACGAAATCGGACAAACAGCTCCCGAGAAATTAAATTTTTAAAAATTCATAAATTCTTATTCGATTTCTCAGAAACTATTCAACCAATTTCATTCAAGTTCATATTTTGTCTCATAAAATTACTTTCTTTAAAAAGATGTAAAAAATTTTATACCTTTCAGAAAATTTTTGACGAGTATTAAATAAAATAATAAAAAATAGGTAATAAAAATAATTGTTAATAATTATTTTTCGCATGGAATTTTCTTTAGGTAAACAAATTTTATAATTGTGTGCAAAAACTTTTTCAATTCTCTTAAAAAATTATCGAGATACATCGAAATACTGAAAAAGCAAACTTAACATTAAGGGGTTCAAACTTTGGACCAATCTTCTGACCAAACTATTAAAATCATTTTTCCTAGATTATGGTTCCCTCCAATATTTTAAGGGTCAGAAATCCAAATCCGTCGAAAAATATATGTTTATTTAAAGAAGTTCTGACTTCGTAATTTAAAATATCGTCTGTGCTAATTAATTTGCATATTGTGGTCTTCCCCTCGAACTATTAATATTGAGTTTTACTAAATGAAGATCCGATCATTGGACCAGACGTTATTCGAGTGTTTCGTCTTTCTTTTTTTTGCTCTGTACAATATTTATTGTTAATCACCATAAATGATAAATTTTAATTTTATTTTTAAAATGATTTCAGTTTCGAAAATACCTTAAGTGTGAAAATCACCCGTATGACTCTTTTGTTTCATCACAAAAATTTAATCTATTAATTTCACATATTTTGTTGTTTCTCAATATCAATGGATGTAACGTTTTCGATATCTCTGTTTAATAGGCAATGTCTTAAACGTTTTGGTGATAAATGGCCATCAAGAACGCCAGACTTTTCGCCATTTGAATTATTTAGGGTCGCGTTCAAGACACTTTTTACGAACTATCTATAATAAAACTACCGTAGAAAATTTTAAAATGCATTTTTGCTGCATTATGAACCATTGACATAGGAAAATTACAAAATGTGTGAAACGTACTTTTAAAACAAAAGTCACGCATTGAACATTTGTGTTAATCCTGTATTTTATGACATTAAGAGAATTGTTGAACATGACAACATCTTTTTAAATCAAATCATAATTTCTAACATTTAAAAAAATATTTCATATTCCTCTTATGTCACGTTTATATGTTTTGTTCATAATTTAATACATTTTTATATTCTTTATAGCTTACTATTATTTGTAAAGTTTACGAAATCTTTATTCAAAATAAAATGATTTTTTAAAGACAATTCATTGTTGAAGAATAAAATACACCTTTAAACAATTATTGTTTTCTTCAATATTTTCAAATTTTCAAAAACTCCTATTTCAGTTCTTAAAGTCACGTTTTTAGAGTTACATTCATGGCCATTTAGTCTTCGCAACTAGTTTAAAATATTCATTGAATATACTTACTACAAAAGTTTTTAAAAAAAATCACTATTTCAAAAAATCCTTTCCTTTGTTATAGTCATATGGCATCACGACTATAATAAATATAAGTATCTAAATACATTTTAATAACAATTGATGTATGCATCTTTTGGTAACTTATTTAGCTTTACAGGACATCAAAGCGAAAGTGTGTAAAGAAATACTAAACATTTTACTCAATCTTTCCTCATACAAATATATTAAAATCATCGAACCAAGGTAAGTAAGGTTAAACGAGGTCTATGTTAACAATTTATTTCACAAAGAATAAAGTATAAAAGAAATGCTAATGAGCATCGAAGAATAGCTTTTTCATTTTTTTTTTCAAAAGTATCTTTCTCATGGTTGAGGAAAGATTTTAAGCTTACCCACCCATAATTTAATTAATGGTTGAAGATGCCATCTTGATTAAATGCAGTAGTCAAAGAGGTCATTGATGATTTTGAAATACAAGATGAGCTATATTGCATCGCCAATTTTGTTTCCTAGTCGCCAAAATATCATTTCTTTTACAAGATTAGATTAATGTTTAGAAACATGTCGTAACGGTAAATGTTATTCTTCGTAGTTTTATTTCAGTTCTTTCAATTTGGCTACTGTGTTTTGTTAAAAGAAAGAGTAATAATGTTTTACGAAATATTACGGAGTTTGACATACAAAAACTATTATTTAGCGGCTCACAGGGAAAGCAGAACAAATCGGTGAAGTTTTATAAAAAAAAAAAGTTCCGAATTCAAGAAGCGTTTCGTTAATTTCCTTTTCATCTTTGTAGTAGTATTTAAGTTTAACCATTGTAAGAAATCATTTTAGAACAATGAATTACATTGTTTTAAGGTAATAAATTAAATCATTTTTAAATTAGAAAACGAACAATATGGTTGGAAGCATGATGTAAAAATTTCAGTTAAGGGAGCAATTTTAATTATTTTTAGTTCATAGTACTTCCTCATATGATACTGCACGAATTCAATCAGAATATATTTTTTAAATTCTGCTTTAACAATTAAAAAAAACAATAAGAAATTATTAACGTAGTAACGAAGCGATATTATAGAAAAACTGGTGTCTACATATGCTTATATTTATTAATGTAAGGAAAATATAGATATCATTTGATATTCATACAAGCATGAATTATAATATAAATATCAAAGCCTGTTTGCAATTATATTTTTAGTTTTTTACAGTTTTAAATGAAAACAATTCTATTTCAGAAGAATAAAAATATTTTTAAGAGGATCATATACTGATAGAATGTAATGTATAAAGGAAAGGAACATTTAGTTTATGATTATAAGATAGTTTTATTTACTTTCGAAACATATATTTTTCAGTATTTTAGCGAAATTAAAATTTTAGTTTTAAAAAGAATCATATGCCGAAAAAACACAAGTTATGAATAAACAATCACTCAGTTAATGCTCATAACATATTTTTACTTACTCTTAAAGCATATATTTTTCAATATTTTAGCAAAATTGAAAATTTTATTTTAAGGGGATCATATGCTGATAATGATGTATAAATGAATAAATATTTAGTTCATGTTCATAACATACTTTTATTTACTCTTGAATATATTTATTTTGCGAGAATATATTAATTTGAAAAAAAATCATGTGCTGATAAAACATAAAATACAAATAAACAAATATTTAGTTCATACTCATAACATATATTTATTTACTCTTGAAACATATTTTTTTTAGTATTTCAGGAAAATTAAAATTTTGTTTTAAGATAATCATAATATGCTGATAATGTATAAATTCTCAAACATTTAGTTCATTCTCGTGACATAGTTTTATTTACTCCTAAAGCATGATATAACTAGGTTTAACTAATAAATACTTTTTTTTAAGTTCATACTATAAACTATAACGAACTTTTATTCTTATTGCAAACAACCGATGGCGAAATAAAATAACTTTGTTATAATAATAATTTATAGCTATTTTCTATACTTGCATGGTATTATAATAGTATTTTAGCTGCATAAACTGCAAAATGGATCTTCCCAGTGAAGACCCATATACATAAACTCACGTGCTAAAAGTAATAAACGAACGCAAAACTGACAAAATAATTATTATTTTGTGACCAAAATGATCCGTTATCTCGGTGTGAGAAGGAAATGTGTCTCAAGGATACACAACGCGTTATGTCATTAAAAGAACTCAAAAAATTGAAAACGTATTTTTCTTTTCAATTTCACTTTTCATATCATAGAATCATAACTATAATCTTTTTTCCCCCAAATCCGACAAAATGCGTTTTTTTCGTTGCTACGCACAAAGCATTTGAATAAGCAAGGGCAGCTTTTCTGAAAAAAAGAATTCTTCTTTATTGAAACACATAAATACGAGAAAAGGACAATTCCAGTTACGATTGTTTGTCTGAATGACCTCCGTTTATTGGCTATATTGACGCAGTCGAATTTAATGAGCTAAAAGCTAGAATAAAAGTGTTGTGTGTTATGTATGCTCATAGTTAATATTGTATTTATTTAAAAGTCATAGTTCTTATTAGTGTGTACGTAAGGTGCTTTAAAAGGTTATTGTTCTGATATTTATATAACAGTTATATTTTGCAATGTGGGAATAATCCTTGGTGAGAAAAGATAAAATCATAATATTTAATTGCACTGAAAATTGTATTCATAATTTACGGTGTTTCGATTCGTTACCGGCATTATATAACTGTAAAAACATGATGTTTTTATGTTTTCCACAGTTCTGTCTATTTCTTGAGAATTTTAATGTAGGGCTAGTGACAGATAGTTTTAGATAACTGAGCCCAAAAACTTTCCAATTGTTAATAACCAAAATATAATATGTTATTTTTCAAGGTGGCCGAACGGTTAGCGTGCCTGACTGAGAAGTCAATGGTTACGGGTTCGAATCCCCCTCGGGGCATGGATGTTTCTCTCTGTATAATGTTCTCTGTGGTGTGATGTGTGAATGGGGCCCACCCTATGAGCGGGCATCTGTGGTAGCATGGCGTGGGTAATGCTGCTCGCCTCCGTGTCTTTGGTTCTCATGTGCCCACCGGGTAACGTTAAATGAGCAACACCACCACCGACATCTTCCAAGGCGAAGAACGAGAAGTTCAGTGCCTGCCATTTAAAAAAAAATGAAAAATTATTTAAATTAAAAAATTATTTAAATTTGATTTTACTCATTGGGAAAATGAGCGTTGCTCTAGGTTTTTCATGCACTCACACTTTTTGACTAGATCAACTTCACAGTTGTAAGAGTCATAAAAAATCAGGTTAGCATAAGCATTAATAAAAAAGCAGCACAAGATCAAATAGGAAAAAAGAAGACGATAATTTTGGAATTTCTCGGAGTTGATTGTTCTCCAGACTGAGTTTCTTCTTTTTATTTTTATCAGCTGCATTCTTAATATTTTCGCATGATATTAAAGTATTTTCCAGTTCTTCCTATGTTTTAATTCATCATAATTACTGCCTTAACGTCAATTTTAATGTAAATATTAATACTGAAGAAAAAAAAATAATGATAGTCTTAAGAAACGCATATTGTCTGGAATGGAAAAACAATCCAGCCCATTAAACGATAAAAGGACCAACATCAATTGATGCAGATTTTGCAAATCATGACTTAAAATGTTATAGCGTTTATTTAAATTTATCTAGAGAAGAAAAAAAGTTACCAATATAACGGTCAGTATGGGTAACACGTCTTTCGGGAATGAGATACACCGAATGAAATCATTCTAAAGAGAAATTAGGATATGTAAACGTTCTTTCGTTATGTGGTTATAGTTTCATCAGTAATTCCTTTCTTGAAGTACCATTTTTTTTAATAATGATTTTAGTTTTTGATTTCTTTCTGTACTTTAGTTATGACAATATTCCATTTGGTAAAAAAAATTAATACAAGTATTTTGAACTTAAAGATATTATTCAGCTCTAATGACAATGAATAGGCAAAATAATTATAATATAAGTATAAATATAAAAGTTATAATATAAGTATAAAAATTGAAGCAAAAAAAAATTAATTCAGTGAAGAAGATAACATCACTTCTGTTATCTCAACTTTACTACAGCACAGATATGCTGTACTATAAAATGAATAGTTTTGCTATAAAATTTATTATAAAATTAATAGTTAGTTAAAGATTAATTAGCACTTTTTATTTTATAACTAATAATTTTTAATTATCTTTCTACAACAACATAAATAATTCACACCAATAAATTAATCTTTCCACTATGACTTGAACAATTTGAAAAATAAAACTAATCGCTTCTATAAAATTATATTATTCTCAAATGTTTGAATAAAATTTTATACAAGTAATTTGCAGTTATAAATTAGTATTTCCTCTATAACGCGAGTAATTTACAATATGAAATAAATTACTCCTATAGGTTTATAATATTTAAGAGTTACCAGGTTTATTCTCAAATGTTTGCATTAAAATTTATGGATTGATAATTGAGAAAACTAAAACGTGATTACGTCCGGTATTTTCTCTTACATATACTTAAACTAAAATCACCGGAACTTGTCTAATTTATTTAACTAAATGTTAAATACGTTATATGCTATTTTTACTTATGTCTATTGCTGTTCCAGAAACCGGTTATTTATTTATTTTTCCTTTTAATCAAGTTTTTTTTAATTGTTATTTATTTATTTACTTACTTTTCATTTATTTTTTTCTATATGTATTTAATCTAAAATCGCCGGATATAGTCTAATGTATTGATCTAGATGTTAAATACGTTTTATATGATTTTTATATATCTGTAGCCGTTCCGAAAATCGATTTTTTTTTTATTATTTTTCCTTTATTTAAATTATTTTTTTCTTAATATTATTTCTGTTTCTGGTATGTTTTTATTTTATATACTCAACTAAAATCGCCGCACATAGTCTAATGTATTGAAATAGATGTTAAATGCGTTTTATGTAGTTTTTACTTATGCCTATGGCTTTTGTTTTTTATTTTTCCTTTTAATCAAATTCTTTCTTTTTATTATTATTATTTATTTATTTTTTATTTAATTTTTAATTTTTTTATATATATTAAAACTAAAATCCCCTGACATAGTCTAATGTATTGATTTGGACGTTAAATACATTTTATGTGATTTTTACTTATATCTATGTCCTTTCCGAAAACCGATTTCTTTTTATTCAAGTTATTTATTTCTTATTATTATTTTTGTTTTGGTGTCTTTTTCTTATGTATACTTAAAATAAAATAGTCGGAGGTAAATATATTGAACTAGATATTAAATACGTTCTATCCGTTTTTATACATTAGCTTTTCCTAAAACCGGTTTTTCTTATTTCTTCCTTTTATTCAAATTTGCGATACAATCCAATCTGATGCTTTTACGATGTGTATTTTAAATTATGACAAATTTACAGTTATTTTTATATATGCTTATTTTTGAACAGCAAAATTTATTTGATTTTATTGTTTACGAAATTAAGAACATGTTTCGAATAAATTTAACATGTTCCAATAGTGCTTTTAGAATGTCTTTTTAAAGAAAATAAATACCATTATTTCACCATCAGATTCTTCACCATTAACATGAAATGAATATTTATTTGCTTACATGTCTTGCCGAGAAGTATCCAATTTATGTTGTCAAACTAAAGCAAAGATTAATCACAACATATTGCTGCTCTGAGATTCTCACGATCTGCTAACAGTTTCTATACCTGCGTGATAAATGAATATAAATAGCAAATTAAAATATATATTAGAAAAAACATTTCATTCTAATATGTAGTGAATCATAATATTACTATTGCATATTGGACTGGATTGACGAATAATTGCTATAGGATAAAAATAAAAAAAGAATACCTTCGACAGTAATTTTTGTTATTTTATTGCTATGTTTTTATTAGCACCAAACTAATGGAAAACAAACTATTTGAACCATATTTCCCAGATTGCTGCTACCTTCTATACTTTGAGGGTCAGAAATTCAAATCCGTAAAAAAAAGGGGATGTTTAATCAAATAAAGTACGTTTTTGTGTCTGATTTCGTAACTTAAAATATCGTCTCCACTTATTTTTTAACATATTTGAGGTCAACCTCTCAAGCCATTACGAATCAGTTTTTGAACGTGAAGTCAAAGATCCTTAGATCAAAAGTTATTCGAAGTGGTCGGGGTTTTTTTTCTTCTTTTTTTTTTTTTTTTTTTTTTTTTGTTCATTGTACAACACATAAATTTAAAAAACACCCGTTGATTTTAGATAATTTGTAAATGTATGAAAGGAATGTTTCAAAAGCATAATTAGAAAATGTCAGTGCGTGGTGTCAAAAAGAAGTTAATTTGTCAGCATTATCCCTAAATACAACGAGAACTATCCACGGAAGTTTACTTGTGCTCTCATTACGTAGCTAACGAAGAATAATTAGTAAAATCAAGCAATAAACTTTCATAAACTCGTATTTTATTAAATAGAGCTGTAAGGACTCAGAAGTTATAAATATTCTAAAGAATCAATGTTTAATGGTTTGAACTGGCTTAATGGAAAATTTGTCTTTCACACACTTCGTCTGAATGCTTTGGAATATAATATTCTAAAGATACCTGCTTCAAAATGAAAGTGTACTAAATTTTATTGCAATCGAATGAACAATACAGGAACGGATACGAGACAGACAAAATAACATTTTATTTTATATACATAGAAAATAACTGACGGCAAAACATGTATATTTGTTTATTTAAAACGAATTAGTTTAAGATTAAATTTGTGTATTATATTACAAAATCTTCTGATAAGGAGTCATATTTCTTAAGATGCATAGATGTATGTCTAAATAAAATTTAAATCATGTTAAAAACAATTTACTAAATTTATATATATTTCGATTGGAAATGTAAGAGAAGTATATAAAAATAATATGATACTAAGAAATAAATGACAACGTGTCATTTCTTTTTGTAAGTTGAAAACTTAAGTTGACCTCTAAAGTAATGCACCATAAGTTCTCAACTTATACAGGTTTCACTGTGATGAGAATTAGTAAAAAAAGCAAGTGAATTGCGAGAAATTTATTTGCTAAAAAAAATAACCTGATTTAATTATTTAGAGGAACATCGATTTTCTATTATTATACAATACCCTAAACTATGCCTTGTCAAAATTACAGTATTGTGGTGTAAAAATGGAAAAGCAAATTCGATTATTCAGTATAAAATATCTCAACTTTTTTGTAATTTTAAGTACTATCTTATTTGCGGTAAGTACTATATTATTTAAATACTATAATATTTAAGTACTATATTATTTAAGTACTATCTTTAATTGCTAAAGAAATTAAAGAATTGTAATTTAGAATTTTAAAATATAAGTTCAAAAAAACGTTTTTTTTTTTTGGTGAAAAATGATAAATAATTATATTTATAAAAATAATGAATCCTAAAATTATCAAAATTAATTCATTAAAAATATAAGTAAGATTAATGTTATTTTAATTAATTAAAATTTAATGTCTTTTCAATTACAATGCCTGTTGTTAATCAGATATTACAAATTGTTTTGTAAAGAAATAAAAAAAAATACTTAAGTCGAAATTGTTTCATGGAAAAATAGAAATTTAATTTTAATGAAACTAATCATTTTCAATTCAATTTTCAATTTTAACAATTCAATTTTCAATTGTTTGTTACGGAACTATAAGAAAGTATTTAAAAAAATTTTCACGTTTCGTGTCTTTATCATATTTTATGTTTTACCGAAAATTACAAACTTTTCAATTTCAAATAGAATCGTCTCTGTTTTCCAAAAAAGAAAAAAACAATATTTATAAATAATAATGTACAAAAATAATTATGTATCATAGAACTATTAAAATTAGTTCATTAAAAATGTAAGTAAAAATTTTAAAAACTTGATGCTATTTCAATCAATAAAATTTGAATGTTTTTCCATTTGCAATGCATGCTTTTAACCCAATATAACAAATTGTTTTGTAATGAAATAAAAAAAGAATCTCTTACCTCTAATTCATTTAAAGAAAAATAATCATTTCTAAAGCATAAGCAAAATCAAAATTCGAATTTCTAAACTTTTCAACTTAAAATAGAATCATCTCGGTTTTGTTTTAAAAAGAAAAAGTGACTTTTCATAAATAAAAATGTGCAAAAAATTGAAGTATCATAAGACTATTGAAAGTAATTCATTAAAACTAGAAGTTAAACATTGAAAAAATTTATTTTATTTTAATTTTTAAAACTGTATGCTTTTATATTTATAATGAATTTTTTTAACCAAATATTACAATTGTTTTGCAGCAATATAAAATAGAAAATCTTTAGTCGATTTTATTTACGGGGGTGAAAATTTAATTTCAATGAAACTAATCATTTTCAAAGCAAGAGCAAAATTGAAATAAAGTAACAAGGGATCACAACGAAGATATAAAAAGTATTAACATATATTTTCTCATAAAGGTGGCAACACCCGTATCTTTTGGAATGCTGACCTTAAATCTAAATATTGCGTGCTGTAAAAAAGAAAAGCTAGAATCCAAATATAGCCAGGAAATCCTTAGAGAACAAACGACAACTATGATGACGTCATGTTTATGGAAATTAGAAAAACAGACAATCAAAAATAACGGTATTTTTCTATTTTTGTGTATTAAAAATAAGGATGAAACACGCTTTTGATCGCTTTGACACCTTTGACAAAAAATAAACATTCATACATTTTATTTGGAATTTCGGAATTAATGCCCGTTTTTTTAAAAAAATTGTTCTTTTCCGGTAATAAAACAAGCAATGGAGCAATTTTATGAATAAAAGTGTGAAAAAGAAACAAAGGTCAAGTTAGTTATAGACTTACAGGGAAGTATTTAACTTCTTTTTCGTGTTGAAGAAAAGGTCACCAAAATTCAAAATCTTGAAAAAATACAAAGGAAATTTTGAATTGAAAAACTTTTGAATTTAAAATAGAATTTTATTAGTTTTTTCTGAAAAAGAAAAAGCGAATTTTTTGTAAAATTCCACATGATATTTGAAATATAAGTATTTTTGGTCTCGCTCAAACAATTAATGTGCTATAATTAAAGTGCTACAATAATAATACAACTGCAAACAGATAGTAAAATGCAGCTTTTTATACTTATACTATTTAAAAAATAATGTACACATTTAACTTTGGCAACATTGTAATTTAGAGTAAAAGTAAGCCGCGGAAAAAATAAAGCAGCCACTTTTTATGGAAAACTGTATCGAATGGTTTTTATAGCATCGATGTTTGTCCTATCGACTGTTATTGAGGTTGCCTTGCAAACTTTCAATATAGTCCAGTCGAATTGTTCAAAAAATTCTGAAATAATTATAAAGATTGGGGTAGTTTCAATTTTTTGATATGTTGTCTGGGTTGATATAGTGATGTAATTGGCAAGTTATCGATTCCTCCTACCATTGCGAGCACTGCCATCTAGAAAAAAAAAAAATTTATTTTTGAGACTTTTTCCTGTTCCTGTTTAGTGGATATTGAGCCACATTATGACCCCCCTCCATCTATAACAATGGGCGCGCCCAGGTTTTCATGGTTACTCGCCCGGGAACAATGTTTTCATGTGGCACATTAGGACCCATAATCCTCGAAGAACAATCCCTGACGTCCGTAAGCTACTTGAACATAGTTGCAGACCAGGTTCACCCATTCATGGCAACAGTTTTTCCTGCAAGGGATGGTGTTTAACAACAGGATAATGCGCCATGTCATAAGGGTCGAATCGTCATGGATTGGTTCGAGGAACGTTCCTGTCTTGTCCCCAAATTCACCTGACCTTAATCCAATCGAGCATTTGTGGTCCTACTTGGAAAACCAAATTCGTGCTGCCACACGCTACCCCCTCGCAATGTCAGGGAATTGCAGGACCAGTTGGTGAGCGCTTGGTACCAGATACCTCAGACTACCTATCAGCACCTTGTGGAATCAATGCCACTGCGGGTGCTAGCAGTTTTGAGGGCTAAAGGTGGTCCTACATGTTAATAGCAGGGTGGTCATAATGTAATGGCTCTTCGGTGTATATATACGTATATATACTTTTTGGAAACAACAATAACAGCTAAATATAGATAATTTAATTAGTGAAAAAAAGCAATTATCAAATCTCATGTAACAACAAAACTCTAGGAAAAATAAGAAAAATACTGGAAAAAACCTTTAAAAAATTTTAATTTTTTTTTAAAGCTGGCAATACATGCGGGGGTCGGAGTAGCTTACAATTTACAATTTTCATCCCTACACTATCCCAGAACACATATCAAAACAGTGAAACTACGCTAATTTTTGTGACCATTCATGATAATTTGAATAATACTTATGAGCTTTCTCTTACAGCTTAAGTTAACAAAACCAAAGATTTGAATACTGCATTCCTAATCAGTGAAATAAACACTTATGAATATTTTTCATATGCATATTAATTGCCACAAATTTAACAAATAAATACTTACCAATTAGGCTAACTTCTCATTCGGAAATAATTTAATTAATAAAATGAAAGGAAATACCATTTTTGATGAAGTGAGTAAAATATGCTGGATAATATGGCCTATCCGGTAGTGTCTAACTGGGAAACATTTCAATTAGTGGTTCAGAGGAAATCCTGTTTTTTCATGGTAGATTCATACTCACAAGGTCCTTGCCCAAATATGTTTTAATAAGTGATAAATAAATGTTTTGATGCAAATAACGCTAATTAGTTTCCTTTAAAAAAATGTAGAAGCTCATATGCAATATTTGACCTTTAATTATGGCTTAGATGTTAACTTATATTGCAACATTTTTTAAAACGAAACTTTCTTAAAACTTTTGACATGTAGTGATTTGATTTTTGGCACACAACCTAAATGATTTTAGGAAAATATGTGTTTTTATTGGAAAGGTTTAAATCGAATAATAAATCAAAATACACATTTTAATGTTTATTCATTAAATTTTAACTAAATTTAAATGAATTGATTAAAAAAAAATTGTGTGAATTATAATTTATTTTACTAAACAAGTTTAATATAATTAATATCAAACAGAAATTAAAAATTATCAAAAAATACTTCCGATTATGTCAATTTTTTTATATGAAAAAATTTGGAACCATCTTGTCTGGGGAAAATAAGGATATTCAAATGCTTATTACGTTGATACAAACTATTCACAAAATTGGATACCCCTAAGCACCATGATCCCCTTGACTCATATCAGGAAAATGCAGTTTACTCTTTTTCACTCGTGTATACTGTCGAAAAATATAAAAATTTGAAATTTGAAATTTGGAAAATTTTACTGCGGTTTTCTCTTGTTATGCTTACAGTTTACGGAATTTACTTCTTTTGCTGTACTTTAAGAAATTTTATTCTTCATCACGAAAAAAATATGTATATATAACTCAAAACAGTACAAACCATTTAGTTTTGATTTGAATTAAATTAAAATCAAAGATTTCCAAACGCGTTTTTCTAATAGATTTTTGAAAGTGCACAAGTGGATATTTTGCATTTAAATTTTTTCATCAATAATCTTTTTAGCATATCACTTAAATCCCTAATTTTAATTTTAAAAAAATAAATTAGTTTGATAAATTTTCCTACAAATTTACCAATCTTCCAATTTATTATGTTAATAAGTACTGATTGGAAAATGTGTATTACAATACATTTTCTATCATAAAATTATGATGATGTACGCTTATACAATTGAAGACATTTTTCTGAGGTATCAAATCCGATTTTCGTTAGAAAATTTTCTTTTTTTTCATACACTACTAATGAGTAACATATATTTTAGACAGACATTGCAAATATATAGCTATTGTTTATATTTAAATTTTTTAGTTATTATTTCACAAATAAAATAATAACATTAAGATTACGTGTATAATTTTTGTAGCAAGTTCATTAGCAAAAAAGCAAATAACGTAATACCTTACCAGCGCAAATGAGATGTCTCTATGTTATGAAAAAAATATAAAGAATTCATCTATGGCAATTAAAAATAAGAGTAATAAAAGGCAATAACAATTACATAAATATTTTCAAAGAATGTTAAATTTTTTTTAAATTAGTAAGAAATATAATTTTTTTTTCTCAAGTTAAAAAGTTAAGAATAAATACCAGCGCTAGTAGACAATATTATTGAACAACGTTTCAAAAAAATATTTTTAAGTTATTAGAAGAAAAAAAATTTCAATAAAAAAAAAAATTATCAATTTTTACATTTCATGCAAGAACGCAATATCTAGTGCAATTAAATATTCATAGATGACAGCAAATGGAAAGTCTCTTAAAATATTAAAATGGTTTCACAACATAGTTTAGCCTGAATCCGTTTGAAAGCAATTTCAATATAAATGATGTCGCCATCTAGGGATAACAATTGAAAACATCATTTCAGAAACTTTTTATAATCCAACTTTTAATGCTATAAAATGTTATTTTCAATAATTGATTTATTCTAGAAACTGAAAAAGTATTGTAAATATATCTAGATCTTACTATAGAATATTTTCCTGGGAGAGGGTAAATAATAGGAAGAGCTCTATAAATTTTAGGATAGAAAACTTACGCTATTTTTAGAAAAATGTTTTTCGGTATTTGCGTTAGTTTTCAGATTTTTTCTCCCCATAATAGCAAAAAGTGTTTGTGTGTGAATAAGTTTGTTGCAATACCATATACATCATCAAATGATAGTTTTCAAATTACATAAAAAAAAAAGAAAAAAAACATTTACTATGAAAATAGCTTATAATTTAAAAAAAGGGGGAAGAAAAGCTATAATTAATAATTGCTGAAATGTTTCAGCAAATCTATAACTTCCACTATACATTTATTAATAGACCATTCAAAATCGTTTGCTGGTTTAAATATAATTGATATTTCCAATTTCTTATCAATATATCATCATACGTATACGTATACATACCTCTATCAGTGGAAGGGAATGTTAATTTCATTTTTGTTTCTTTGAATAAATTATGCAACTTTATTTAGATATTTAATTATTTCGGTTTGAAAATTAAAGAGCTGGGAGGACTTGATGGCTAAACCAATGAGCTGTTATCATGAAAAACTGAGGTAATGATTGTTAACACTGAGAAAAATCGTTTTTTAACTGTTTTCACCTAATACGGTTATTCAACCATTTATTTATTTATTTATTCATTCGTTCATTTATTTATTCATTTATTTATTCAATAATTTTCTTCGTCCTACTTAATAATAATTTTCTTTTTCTTACAAAATTAACGGTAACTACTGGCAACAGAATGAATAAAATATTTTTAAAAAATACGATTAAAAAATTATGCACCAGTCGCTACTCAAATACCATTATCGTCAAAAAATTACCCCACGTGCATTTTATTATTTTATTTAATAAACATGGAATTATGGACGTTTATGATATTCTAAAAACTACTTTATTTCACGCTTGTTTCTAAAAAAAATTTCTTAGTTTTAGAAATCAACCTTGAATTGCTTATCATATTTTGTGAAATGCTTAAAAATAAATGCCTTACACTATTAATATTAACAATTTTTTTCAACCATTTAAAATTTTCAATTTTTAAAAAAAGGCTGTTAAAAATTATATAACTGGTGATAGATTAGCAGCAAAATTACCTAATTTTTTCCTGTACAAGAAGAACATCATTTAAATACTGAACTTCATTATATTTATATTCACAACACAAGCTGCATTAAATTTATACTTCCTAGGAAAATTTTAAGTGAATTGGATGAATATTAAAGGAGATATTATGTTGACACACAAGTATGAAATATGCAACTGAGAAAATGCAGCTTAAAATTTACAAAAGTCAACTTCAACCATATGAGCGTAGAAGCATAAAATCTCTGTAAGCATCTATCTTTCTTTGATAAATATGCGTTTTTCTCTAATACTTTTAAGACTTTGTTCCTACTATGAAATTATATTTTAAAAAGAAACTAGATTTCATTGAATTATTTAATACTTTTATTAAAAGTGAAGGAAATAGTTTGCTAAATTTTATTATGTCAGTATAGAAAGGGTTTAAAACTGAAATGTAGGCACAAAAAGTTGAAATTAACTATCTTTTACAAATTACATATGGAAAATACAATGTGTACTAACCTCAAAATTTTATTAAAATTAAATTTCGTGAAAAATAATGTCATCGCAACTATAATGCCAGACACTTTGCCAGACAAATCATTTTAAAGAAAATGCAATTTCAAATTAAATTAAATGCTATATTATTTGGAAATAATAAACTCATTCTTGTCACACAGGTAAAATTAATTGAGAAACGATGTAATATTTATGAAAAGTTGTCTAGACTCAAAAAAAATGATAATAATAACAATATTTCACTTCACAAAACTATACTAATTAACAATTTAACACAATGAAAATACCATTAATAAAGTTAATTTTGTGTAAAATAAATATTCGCTCACATTTCGATTACATGAAAAGTCCCACTAAATTAATATAGCATATTAGATGCAAATTTTGCCTCTAACTTTACATTTTGTGTTTTATGTTGTATCTGTTACCGACAAAGTATGAAATACGGTATTGTATAGAATGCCTAAAATCAGATCAGTAATGAAATCTGAAATTAAAATCTGAAATGATTTATATTTCACATATTTCCTAGGCATTCTATAGAATGCCAAATGAGACACCGGCAAAGTATAAAATACATCTCCGATTCGTCTAAATGTCATTCAAAAATGACAAATTCAAAACGTCATCCGATTTGATATTAATTTATTCGTGGATATAATTACATTTATTCGATATTTTAATACTTACTGACGATAGATTAGAAGAAACATCAGAGCTCGGAGTATCGGGCAAATGTGTACCGGGCAGTGGCATTGAACCTTAAGAAAACATCAGTGTAGGGTATGCCGGGCAGTGGCACCGAACCTTAAAAAAAACATCAGTGTAGGGTATACCGGGCAAATGTATACCGGGCCGTGGCACTTGACTAGACCTAGTATATATTTCGGACATTTACCAATGGTCTAGTCATACTAGGTCTAGTTAAGTGCCATTGCCCGGTATACTCTACACTGATGCTTTTTTATGGTCAAGTGCCACTGTCCGGTATACATTTGCCCGGTATACCCTACACTGATGTTTTTGTAAGGTCAAGTGCCATTGCCCGGTATATATTTGCCCGATACTCCAAACACTGATGTTTCTTCTAATCTATCGTCAGTAAGTATTAAAATATCGAATAAATGTAATTATATCCACGAATAAATTAATATCAAATTCGGTGTAATAAATATTTCGGACATTCACCAAAGCGACTATGTGATTCTCAACATTCACCGGTGAAAGTCAACAAGCACCGATTTCGGTCATTCACAATAACATGCACATCATTTACATAATAACCTCATCAGGACTTTTATTTCATACTTTGCCTAAACAGCATTTATCATTCTATAGAATGCCTAGGCATTATACACAATGCCTAGGGAAAGTATGAAATAATTCTCACATTTCATACTTTGCCTAAAAACATCCAGCATTCTATACAATGTCGGAGTTTCATAGTTTGCCGGTAATATATCTAATTGTTTTTATATACCTCACAGTAAATGCAGCACATCCTAGATTATGTATAATTGTCGATTATTATGTATAATCTACTCTAAATACTAAAAATAACTTGATACATTTGTCGTAGGCTGATTGGACAATCCTGCTTCTTACGAATGTCGTTCTCGTTTTGCTATTTATCAGGTTCATCGGAAAAATCTCTCATTCAGTCTCATATTTTTCAGGCCTTTTACAATTAACCCAGAAGCGTTTAGGCTTATCAAGGGACGTACAAATACAGGGTATTCCGTAAAAAAGATGAGTTAAAAATTCAGGACATTTAAGCTAATTAAAAAAAAACCTAAAAAAGACTGCTCCATCACTTGGAGATTTTTAAGACAACATAATATGCAAAAGGCATATACCGCGTATTCTACAATCAAAGTCCTTAATATATGTTTTTAGAATCCTTATGAAAAAGGAAATCAAAAACGTTTAAATGTTAGAGAATAGCAAATAAATATTTAAGCAAAAAAACGAAACAAAAAAAAAACAAAAGCGCTATCGAAATCTAACAAATCCTTATAGAGGAAGGCAGGACTTAAAACGTTAAAACCGATTTTATTGCTTGGGGTAAAAGTAGAATTGAAAAGCAATTAATGGAAACACTCCCAACTTTTTACAGACAATCAAACTTGTTTTGGAGTTTTTTTTTTTTCTTTTAACCTTTTTTTTTTTTTCTTCTAACCATTTTGATCTCCTAAATTCAATGATTCGATAGATTACGATAGCGTTTTTGTTTTTCTGAACTTAAATATTAATTTGCAGCACCTAATGTGTATGTTTTATTTACTTCATTTTTTCCAGAATTCTAAATGCATTCATTTATAGCTGCGGATGCAACTATGTTTTCTAAGTTATATGTTTTCTAAGTTATGACTAACAGCTGCACTGCTAATAAAAGGAGAGAAAAAATACTTTAATGACAACTTTGACTGCTGTTTTAATTAAAATGAAATATCATGCATAATTGTAAATAGATAAATTTTTCTGTTTAATATTTAGAAAACAAAATTGATGGAAAGAAAACTTTGATTTCTTAAAAAAAAAATTACAAATTGTTTACAAAAAATTAAGGATAAAATCGAATAATGTCTAAAAATATTTGTAGAATGAAGATGAGCAATACCATTTTCAGATTTGTCAAGCAGGGAATATGCTAATGAAAGTTTTTTTTTTAATACTGAAAGAAAACACAAATAATTAAGATCAAAAGGAAAAAACTTCTTTGAAAAAAAACGCGCTAAAAAGCAGCAGCAATTTCAGAAAAAAGTATCAATACAAAACAAATGAAATAAAACAAAAATACGACCACCGAAGCCGACGTCTTCAGGGGGTACCGGCCCCGGTAGCCATTAAAAACAAAACCATTTCTATTTGAGGGAGAAGCAAAAGCTTAAAATATCTCCCTCAGTACCCCGATGGTTTTGTATAGAGGTCCAGGAAAAACAAGATACATTCAAAAGAATAAACAAATTACGAAAAGAAAATCAATAAAAATCATCAGAAAATTAAAAACGTATCTCCTTCTCCTGACCTTTTCATATCATTTTTAAACTTTTACTGCGCATTATTATAGGGGGCGTTGTTTTTCAGTTTTTAGTGTTTTCTTTTCCTCCGCTTTTGAAGTTGATTCTTGACCTGTGACTGTGAGTTTTTAATTTTCTGATGATTTTTATTGATTTTCTTTTCGTAATTTGTTTATTCTTTTGAATGTATCTTGTTTTTCCTGGACCTCTATACAAAACCATCGGGGTACTGAGGGAGATATTTTAAGCTTTTGCTTCTCCCTCAAATAGAAATGGTTTTGTTTTTAATGGCTACCGGGGCCGGTACCCCCTGAAGACGTCGGCTTCGGTGGTCGTATTTTTGTTTTATTTCATTTGTTTTGTATTTTTTTTTAATGTTATTTTCATTTAAATTTTATTTTATTCCAACATTAATTCAGGTTTCAGAATAAAGTCATCTATGCTATTGGAGTATGCATTGAAAAAGTTTACGAGAAAAGCTTTGCCATGGCCAAAATTTTGATCGCTTAACATTTTTACTGTACTTCAAACTTAATTTTCTTGAAAACAAATAATGGTGCATTATTCACTAGATCGTTTTAAATTTAGCTTGTGAACACGTGCCGTAAAGTACTTATGTGAGAAGCGCTCATTAGAGGAAGGTTAGGCATGTACTTTTCGATGAAAAGTGTGTTAAAATAAAAATACCTGAATTAGATTTATCTTTACAAATTAAAGATGAATATTTACACATCAAAGATGTTTCACATGGAACTGTTGATTAGAAAAAGTATAATGTTCCTTAGCAATTTTCGAGCAAGAGTTTTTTTTCTTTCTCTTTCAGAACACCAATTAGATTTGGGTTACAGGGTTTGATTACTAAGACGGTCAGTGCCGGTCATATTTTGATTATACTAGTTTGATCTAGTGTCACATATTTTAATTATAATTTACTTATATTTTAATTATAATTTCAAAAGAAGCAAATATGCTTTCTTTTTTGGTATATCATGTTAAAACCAACATTCTTTTTAAAAATTCATCTGCTGTATCGAATGACCAAAACTTATATTCTTAATTGCAATCTAATTTATGCAATGCATTCATATGAAGTATATTTTTTTATAAAACATGAGTTTCGATACATAAAAGAAATATTTACCCAATCAGGCAACCTGTTTTTATATTTTTTTCTCAGTGTATTCCATAATGCCTTTATTTATGTTTTTACGTATCCGTTAGAGGGGCTTTAAAAAACATCCACATATCCTATTTTTTATTAACACAATACCAGTAGTACCTATTACCACAAATAATTAAGCAATACTGGTGTCATTGATAGTATGGCAATTATGGTTCTCTTTAACTTAAAAGTTTATTTTTTAACATAAAAAATGCTTTTGCTGAAATTTTAGTTTAAATTTACAGTAAAAAATACCACACTAAAAAGACCTATTTCTCATCTTTTTATAAACATACGTACCTCAATCAGCCTTACTTACTCTATCATGGTCAGCAAATCAGCTTTTCCTGAAACCATATTTTTGGAAACGTTGATTTGTTTAACGAGGCGAAGAGCCACATCTAAAAATTTCTCCTTAGCTCACAACAAGTTGCTGTGATGATAGAAAGAGAACAAAAGAATATATCCGTTTCAGTCATTGAGATTTAACAGTGCCAAGTAATTACATTTAATAAAAAGTCTCATAACACAATTTCCATATTTTTATTTGAACTTTATCAACAATGAATAAAAACGTCTTTTAATATCAGAAGATTCTTGCTCTTCTTCGAAGCGAGGCACTTTCTCAATCGTGTATGGAGTATTGAAATCTGCAACGACCCTTTCTTTTTTTGTCACCACTTAAGCTATTGCTTTGGCGTAAATATGTAGGGGACGGCACATCCAAATACGAGAAATAAATGAGTTCTCCTAATAAAACAAGCCCTGCAATGACGTATCCGAAAAGAAGAAAAATAAAAAGATCAGATAATTCTTCCAAGGTAATCATCTGTGCAGATTCGGAAAGTGTGGACAAGTCTGCTGATAAACTATCTAATTTTCTCCACTCATCTTTTTGATACTTCCAAAACAAGCCGGCACTAAACATTCTCTGAATTATTTTGTTGAGATTTTCTTTGAAACAGAAATCTTTAGATAGCACGAGAGCCATGTTCCATGACACCAATATGTCCTTTGAAATCTCTGTATTTCTGCTAAGCTGTCTGCTTAACAATTGCAGTTTCAACTGTATGTTTGACACTGCAATCTTCTCCAAACTGACATCGCCATTCGCCAAATCATCGAAATTGACGTACCATTTATGTTTCTCAATCGCTCGGCCTAAATATTTCAAATCTTCATCTGCAGAGGATGTGAGAGTGGATGGTATGCTACTTCCTGTTTCAACAAAGCAACGGTACCCTCTATTCCTCACAGCCAATGAAAGCTCCACAAAGTTCTTAATTGGAAGATCTTGCGTTGGCACTGTTAAATTAGTTAGAAGCGTCGCTGAATAACTCCAAGATATTATAAGAACAAAGAACCACCAAACAGCTAAAAACATGTTTGCTTTAAATGTTTGCTGTTTCAAATGAATCATCTGTTTGAAGATACTGCCATATAGTTCGAATAATATTGTAACATAAGAATATTTTTTACTAAGCAATACCCTATAAACGGTTGGGTATAACAGTAAAGTAACAAGCAAGCAAATCCACAGAGTAAAGGTGAATGGTTTCAAAAAGCCTAAAACATGATCCGGAGTTTCTTGTTTTTCCACGAAAAAAGTCACTTCTTGAATTGTGTATGGTGTGCTGAAGTCAACGACTGCCATTTTTTCTTCTGACACTGTCATTAGACTAAATGCCATGTCTGCTTCATTTCTCTGTGCCATGCCGATTAATCCAGTCCAATTACCCCCTGCCATTGGACGACCGAACTCTCCATCCGGCGAAGTGACCAGGTTGTATTTGAAATTGTTGTATTGTGAAAGAATGTCCAAAAATTTACCATCAAAGCCACCTAGCTGGTTGTTTGTTATTATTTCAAATGCGTATTTCAATGGCTTCACAGCAATAGTTAAATTTCTAGTTCTAGGAGAACATAGCTTTTCAATCATGACACTAAAAAAATATTAAGAAATCAATAAATAAGTCAGTATTAAGGAATGATCCATAGGCCTTCAGATTATACTGTCCACACATTCTTCTAATCATTTTCAGAGAAATAAACACTTAAAAATTCATTCTAGCAATCATAATATTCCTCTAGTTATCATCTCGCTAGAAAAAATTCGTCTTTTACCATTCAATTTCTTAAAATCTTATTGTGTACCTTTTTCCCCTCTCTTTTTAAACTCCTTCGTTTTACAAACACTTCTTGCAATTATATTGGCATCCTTTTGTTACTGCGTTTGTGTGAATTCCGAATTTAAAAATTCATTTTACTCAAGTTTCTTACAATCCTTTTCTTATTTCAGTTTTACTTGGGTTAATACTTAATACTTATAGTTTCAGTTCTTTTCATTAACTTGTTTGGATATAACTCAAATACTGAAATTCGATTTCTTGCTGTAATATTTCCTTTTTTACCATTAATTTTGGAAAAAGTTAACTGTAAAAAATCCTTGTACACAAATTTCTTGCAATCAAATTGTTTGCCTTTTGATGCTACATTTATATGAATTTCACTTTCAAAAATTCATAACACTCAAGTTTCTTGTAACCACAGTATGCTTTGATTTTTCTACTCGCTTCGAAAATTCAAGTTTCTTGATATATTTTCCTTTTATTCAACCATTGCCTGTGGATAAAGTTTTGGAGTACTTCTATGCCGACCCAATCAGTAACTTTCTTGCACAAATGGCTAACTTATTTGACTTCTTATCTTCTGTAGTTTTAAAAAGATGTAATCTCAATAAGTCGCAATTCAACTCTATTTATTACTTTCCAATTACATCGACTTTACAGTAAATATATTTTGCAATAGCACACATATTTAATTATTTATCTCATACTTAACAGCATAATAATTTTAGTGAGTGTGTGTTGCAATAACGCATTTTTATTCTAACTAAATATGGTTAGAAATATAACGAAATAAGCTTGATCAATATCAAAACGTTTAGAACTTGTTGACATATTCTTGAAAAAATATAAACGAGCATACCATTATGATTTTACTTAGCTAATTTTTGTATTACCATCTGATAGCAGACTCGGAAAACAGAATTGTATACAATTATTTTCAAGAATGATATTTCCTAAAAAATATTTTTTTCTCAACTGGCGAAAAAAAATGCTCACGGAATGCATAATAGAACATTTTCGTGCTTGCAACAGTAATAAATATTAAAACATTATGTACTCAACCTCTAGCATAAAGTGGGTATTGATTATTCCACAAAATTGAATATTCTGGAAAATAAAGGTTTATAATCTTATTTTGTGCAGGATAATTACGTTTATCGAACATCACATAAAATCTTAATAATGTTATTAAGTGAAACATACCCATGTGGATAGAATAATTAGTTAATCACTATAGCAACCCACAAAAAAATGGTAAATATGTATCAGAAAAAACTATAAATAAGTTCGCGTATGAGCTATAAATGACAAAATAATTTATGCTTGCTATAATTTAACCTATAAAAAGCCAGATAAAATTGTTTCCACTTTATGTATTGAAAAATATATTTAAAGAATTAATCATGTGGTAATAAGGAGCTATAGATCAATTGTGATGCAGGAGTCGCTAAACTTTTTTGACTTTCGATAAATGCTATCAAATTTCAAATTGAATAGTGTTTATAGATGTAAATCTTTAATCGTTCAAAAAATCGTTAAATTGATTTCGACTATCAGGGATTCATTTCGCTGGTTTCGTTGAACTTTAGTTTAGAATTATGCACACAAGCAGCATCCACAGTCACTATAATTCACTGCTTTTTCTAATCTAAACTTTTAATTTTTGTCTTTATTAGCGTATTTCAAAGGGTGTGAAAGGTATCTCGAATTCTTGCCTTGATGCCTAGAATTTTGAACGAAATTGAAAGGTCAGAGTTATAAAAGAATGAAACATGAATAGGATGTGAAAAATAATCAAATTTAAAACTCTTCGGGAGTAATGGAAAGTTATTAATTTAATGTTAATGATCTCCTCGTTCCTATAAACCCACACCGTTTAGAGAAAATAAAGCAGCCACAGCATAGAGTTCAAATGAACCATAAATTAAATACTAAACGATTATTGAATGCTATACGTATTCTATAAGAAAAAAGCACTTAACTTAAAATATCTATTCTGTTAATTATTTTACTTTAAGAAAATAGTGCCAAAATATTGATTGAAATTTAATAAACTTTCAAATTTTATTAAATTATTCAAATTCTGCTAATCAAACAACAATTTGTCATTGCTTTAAGAACCTTCTGGAAATGTTAAAAAAATGTAGCTTAAGTTTGATTAAATTGTAAATTCAACCAATTTATTTATCATCAACCATTCAATTTAGCTTTTACTGCATTTGTATTTTTCCTAACCTGTATGAAAATGGCATGACGTCACCGTCACTGAACTAATATTTTAAAACTGTAAAATCACGTTTTCCCCCCCAATTACACTGTTTTTTATAATTATAGTTTTAAAACGTATTCTCATGTGTTTAAATAAGTAAATACAACAATGTTGAAAAGGAATAACTAGTCTCTCTTTTGTAATTTTATTTTAAAACCAATGTGCTAGAATCCTAAAATTTGAACTGAGGGAGTTCATTACAAAAATCATTTTTAAATTCGAAAATATTTAAGCCAGTTTTTGTAATACTTCTGTACATCTAAACGTATTAAAATTAACTTTTATTAACAAGTGGAATATATATTTTTTTTTCATAATAAAATGTATATGTTTTACTTTGAACAAAGTCTCTTATCTTCACTTAGGGCAAGTTTTTCGATATTTTCGTAAAATAAATTTCCAAATCGACTTTTTTCTTGTGCCAACAGCCCCCCTCCGTTTCCACACGTTTTAATTTAGCCATTTAAGAATCTATTATAGATGTAAACTTAAAATTAAGGTTAAAATAAGAAGCGAATTTTTCGCTTTAAGAGGTCGCCATATCACGGGAGAAAATTCTCGTCGTAAATTCGCTTCCTCCTCCGTAACTAATTTAAAACTTAAAGTATAGAAAAATTAGTTCAGACAAACCTAGAGTAAGCCATGAAATTTAAATTGCTGGAAAAAAATTACCGAAATATCAAAATTCAGACAAATAATTGGAAGAAAACGTCTCCGATCCGAAATCCTAAGTTATCTTCTCAGAATTTATTTTCATTTTGATACTTTAAAAATTTCTTTTCAGTATTTGAAACTTCATGGCTTATTCTAGGTTTGTCTGAACTCACTTTTCCTGAACTCACAATTAATTTAAAACTTAAAGTATATAAAAAAAAGTTCAGACAAACCTAGAGTAAGTCATGAAATTTAAATTACTGGAAGAAAAAAAATCAACGAAATATCGAAATTCAAACAAATAATTGGAAGAAAACGTCTCCGATCCGAAATCCTAAGTTATCTTCTCAGAATTTATTTTCATTTTGAGACTTTAAAAATTTCTTTTCAGTATTTGAAACTTCATGGCTTACTCTAGGTTTGTCTGAACTCACTTTTTCTGAACTCACAATTAATTTAAAACTTAAAGTATATAAAAATGAATTCAGACAAACCTAGAGTTAAGCCATGAAATTTAAATTGCTGGAAAAAAAATTACCGAAATATCAAAATTCAAGCAAATAATTGGAAGAAAACGTCTCCAATCCGAAATCCTAAGTTATCTTCTCAGAATTTATTTTCATTTTGATACTTTGAGAATTTCTTTTCAGTATTTGAAACTTCATGGCTTACTCTAGGTTTGTCTGAACTCACTTTTTCTTTTAAATTTTTAAATAACATAGTAGAGGTGAAAGAGAACTTACGACGAAAAATTTCTCCCGTGGTATGGCGTCCTCTTGGTCTAAATCAAGCTGGGAGAAAATAACAATTGGATGATTTACTATGACTTTATAATGCAAGTACTAAGTAAGTTTTCTCGTGATCTGAACAAAAATTTTTCTTTCCAGGCATTCTTAGTTCTGCTCTATAGCGTGATCCCTTTGCACTGTTGTGTCTAAAAAATTCCACTGTTGAAAAAAATAATAATAATATTTGAGATTTGTTTTAACCCCATACATTGACTAAACATTCAGCTAGTATTTAATAAAAATCACATGTGCGTAACAAAGAAATCCATATTTTATTTTTAAATTGAATACCAAGGTTAAAAAGAATATATATATTTTTATTTTCTTTCAGTGGAATTCTTTTGAAAAGTAAACAAATATAAATAAATGACTAAAAATAAATAAATGAAAACGAAAATTTTCTTTAAATTTTCTAACAAGCTTGAAATTTCTGTAATACTTTTCATTTTACTCAATAGATGGAAGCACCAACTATGCAATTTTTTAAAAATTAGTTGAACTAAAATATTATACAATATATAGAGATTTTTTAGAAATTCTATCAATAATTTTAGCAAAGTAAAACCAGTGACTAAAAATTAAATACAATAATAAATATATAAAACAAAAATTTAATTGCTGCTCCTAATGGGTTCAATATTTTTATACTATTGACATTGTTTCATTTTTTATTCACTAGCTGGCAGCACCATTAAAAACAGGAACTCACAAATTTTACGTGTGATCATCCATCAAAAATGCTCTATTGGTAGCTGCCACAAATTCTATTTACCATATAGTACCACATTTTTTTTTAATTTCTTTTTTCCAAATTTAAACTGATATTCCTTGGATTTTATTAACTCTCTCTCTCTGACTTTTTCTTTCGATCTTTTTCACATGCAGCTGCAAACAATTTTAATTTTAGAATCAGTTTAAAGATGCAAATGTCATCACAATTTTTTGAATTAAGGAGAGAGATTGTTTGTTGAGATTCTCATTACATCACGGCAAATGTCTGTCAAAGAGCACCTCTTTAAAATTTTCAAGCAAGGAAAACTTCGCTCACAATATATGTAGGTCCAAAAATTGAGTACTTTTTCCAAGGAAATTTCATTTTCACAACGTTGTCTTAAAAAAATTACAAAATTCTCATCAGTAGAGTGGGTATTTGTTGTCGCCTCCACTCCTCTCCTCTACTACACCCCTATTCAAGGTGAATTTGGTGGGTCGCTAAAGTAATAATAATAATAATAATAATAATTCCTATTCAAGAGTTCAGAGGGACGTTTAGGCCGAAAACATTGTTTCGGTACGAACGTTGTGAAATAAAATTAATGTAACTAACACATTACGAAAATTATAAAATTATAATTAGCCAAGCAAAAATTTATTTATCTACATAATGCCCTTCCGAAACAAATATCAAAGATTTAAGTGATACTAGGGCAATACTAAAATACTATTTACACTTTTAAAACATTAAATATACTTCTAAATTTAAAACGTTTATAGCGTAAGAATGGTTTATGTTTTTGATAACCCGAAAGATATTTTCCTTTTTACTTGAGTATAATTTTTACCATGTTTTTTCTAGTTATCCTTTTCTTTTTTTCCTCTTTTTTTTTTTTGACGATGATCCCGTTTAAATAGTCTATTCACTTAATTAATTTGAAGAACAGATTATAAATATTCATTTCCACAGTCATATACATAATTTTATTTTAAATCACTTTAAAAGACAGGAAAACTTATGTTTCAAATATTAAGACCATGTCACCATGTCACCAATGTGAAACAACTGCGTTTGTGTTTAACTAGAGGCGAACAGCGGAAATATCCCATCTATTCACGTGGTCAGTAGGCCGAAAGCAGTATGCTTGTTTGTCCACTGTCTATCTATATCCCACTATCTATTCAAGGCCAGTGTAGGCCAAAAGCAGTATGCTTGTTTGCCCACTATCTATATCACACTATCTATTCGTGGTCGGTGTAGACCGAAAGCAGTATGCTTGTTTGCCCACTATCTATTCGTGATCAGTGTAGGCCGAAAGCAGCATGCTTGTTTGCCCACTACCTATTCGTGGTCGGTGTAGACCGAAAGCAGTATGCTTGTTTGCCCATTATCTATATCTCACTTTCTATTCGTGGTCGGTGTAGATCGAAAGCAGTATGCTTATTTACCCACTATCTATCCGTGGTCAGTGTAGACTGAAAGCAGTATGCTTATTTACCCACTATCTATTCGTGGTCAGTGTAGACCGAAAGCAGTATGCTTGTTTACCCACTATCTATTTGTGGTTAGTGCAGACCGAAAGCAGTATGCTTGTTGGCCCACTATCTATATCTCACTATCTATTCGTGGTCGGTGTAGACCGAAAGCAGTATGCTTATTTACCCACTATCTATTTGTGGTCAGTGTAGGCCGAAAGCAGTATGCTTGCTTGAGGTAAAGATATTTATTAACACAATATGGTTAATCAAATTTGTTGGTCTTAAAATTGCCGATAATAATTTATTTGCCGGTTTCAATTTATCGTTCATATTTTTCTCTTCTTCTCCGTCCTAGTTTCGTTCTAAATTATCAGTATTAAATCAGCATACTTCAGAGTATTTCAACGCCATGCGTACTTTGAGACATTCCTGAAAATTCAGTAAAGAGAAAAAGCTCCTTGTGAACCAGAACACTCAGTTTACTTACTGCAACTCTTTCTGAAAATGTTCTATTATCGAACAACAAAGAAGCACGGATAATATTTTAGAAATGTAAACGTCATTCCTTTTCGACGTCATTCTGTATAAAGATGAGTAGCTACGGAATGGCAAAAATGTTGTTAAGTGATGTTATCCATAATGCCCCAGCAACTGCGAATGTTTTGGAAGGTGATGTATTAGCAAACGATCATGTACTCAAACCTCACGCGTAGCGAGTAAATGATGCATGCACAATTCCCCATCGGTTGTAAAATCTATTTTTGGTGTCAGTTGGTCTATTTCGAAGGAGAAAAAAAAAATTATGAGTTGTGTGTTTGGCGCGTTTTTGTACGAAATTGTTTTTAGTATATTTCAGGTAGAAAATATACGAATATCATCTAAATACCACAATTTTAGAAATTCCCAAATAGTCAGTGAAAATAAACTTCCAATGAGCTTTGAGGCAGAATTTTTATTAAACATATTTTTCATTAATTTATATTAGTTTACTTCAAAATAAGTAAAGAAAATGCAATATTTAGAATTTTAATAATTTATAGTTATGAAACACCGGTGTCTTTTTCCAAACACGGCTCACTTCCAAACAATACTGTTTCTAATTTGTAGTTATTTAGATCTAAGAAAAACAGTTATTCATCACAGAAATTTCTTCAATTTACAAAATCAATTCTGGATAATTTTTTTAATTGGAATGAAAAGAAAAAATATTTTCCACACTGCTTTTTTTAAATTTTATACTTTAGTACAAATATAATTCCGATTATCTAATATATTTTTCTTAGAAATTAGACTGTTTTTTATAATTAAAAAACACCAAAATATATTTTTGCTGCTATAAGAGAGTCAAAAAAAGATATATAAAAGGTACACCAGTGTTCTATCTGCGTCAAAAGGTTAAGCGTTAGATTGGTAAGATAATTTTTCTGTGCAATTAATTATCGAGATAATATTAGATATACGAAATGGTTTTATTATTTAAATGGTAAATATAACTTTTATATGCATTTAAGTATTGGACTGGAAAGGTTTGCAATTAATTATTGGGTAGAAAGGAATTAAATATTAGATGCAATTGAGCATTGAATGATAAACAAATGTAATATTTGTCTGTGAAATATATAATATTTATAATTTTTTGTAAGCACATGTTATAAATACGTTTATCGTGAAGTAGATTATAATTTAAAAATAACCAACTGTACTTGGAAAACAAATTTAAATTAGAACTAAGGAATACGTGATCTCTGCCTTTAAATATAAAATAGGTCACATATAAATCAAGGTTATGTGTCAAATGCATATTATAATATTTTTTGGGACAACTTTATTAAGTTTTTGCCTATTATAACAGCATCTGCACATACATTTCGTCCTTTAAAACGTAAATAATTCACACATATTTTTAAGCTAAGTATATATTTTGTATTTTATAATTTTGTATTTTAGAATTCGGAGACGAATTCTTTGCTACGTCTACATTGCAATGCGACTGCCTGCACAAATCGAATGTCGAAACAAAAATCAAATATTTACCATCAAAGTGGCAAAATTAAATGTTATCAATATATAGTTGGTTCTTAAAAGAGCAATTTTATTAATATTCTTTTCCCATAAGATCAAAATTAAATCGAGAAAATTAGCGTCAATGCAGCGATTTATATACAAACATTGCTGTAAACGAGGAGGCGTTGGCTTGGCGGAGAAAAAAATAATACGACGTTTTTATTTAAAAGCGTCCCAAAAAAAAGAGAGCGGAATAAAATCTATTATTCTTAAACTATGACCAAATAAATTTTGGAGAGCTTAATAAAATTAAAAATACGAAGACATTCACAATCGTTTTGTCAAAAGAAAAAACTGCTCCCTAACGAAGTTCGAACGATAAAAGAGTTCACTCCATAATGAGTTCGCTATTTGAAGTGATAACCCTTACAATTTTCCTTCACAAATCAAATTTAAACAAAGCAAAGTTGTTGAGTAGTTTTTAAACGATTTATATTTCAAAAATTGAGTTCTTAATGCATGTTGAATTAAATAAAGAACTTTTCAACATGAATCACTGTTCTACGATTGCGTTGGTGTCGCAAGTAAATTTGGTGTTGTGAAAATAGTGTTGCAGATTGATGCCGTAAATTCTGGTATCAGGGTCCAGTCAGGTCCTTGATACCAGAATTTACGAATAAAACACTGAAGCTTTTTTAAAAAAAAAAAAAAAAAAAAAACATTGGAGCTTTTATTAAAAAGCTTCATTGTAAAACATTGAAGTTTTTTTCCTTGAATTATTAGATTGGATATAATCATTTACTTTACAAGTAATAGTTGCTTATATTGTGTTATTTTGTGCTCCCTTAAGACTTTCGTGCTCGGCTGAACTCAACTATCGAAAGGGTGGAGACGGGGAGGAAAAATTCTAAAAATGCTTTTAATAATTTTTATTTAATTTTCGCATACTGAACACAATAATGAAAGATTTGACAGTATCTTCCGTTATATGTAAAACGCCAACTGTACGCCACAGCGCATAATACAAGCTAATCAAAAGTTTGTTAAATCAAAGCTTAACCCCGTCCCACCCTCGTCAGGGGGCATCCGGAGAATACTGAAGACTTAAAATTCGCGCACGTGACCTCTCAGCAAAAGAAAAAGAGGATTCAAAAAGGTAGGCTTGGTGGCGATCCATGGCAACACGTCGGAAAAATGGGCAAGGCAGGCAGAAGCAACTCCTGGTTGATGTAGGTTTGGCGCAGAGCAGCGACCTCACCAAGATCCAAAGATTCCCTGTTCCCAACCAGAAGGCCTTAAGGAATTTAGTGAAATCTTAAAATTAACAAAAGTAGTTACTCAGAAAATAGAATTTAGGAGTTTGAGTGTTCAAACATTATAGGCGAGGGAAAAAAAAGGTAGGTTGAAAAAAGGTAACAAACATATTGTGATGATGAAAAGTACCAGAATTTGTTCAAAGCCCATGAAAACAGATACAATTTCAAGAAGAAGAGTTACGGCGAAAAGTTTGTTAAATATCAGGAAAACACAAATTGAAAATTTGACCTAAAATCCATGATGGTGAGGATAAAGGCTTCTTAAAAACATCACCTCGAGCGTTGCCCCGACCATCCAGTGCGATAATCAGGCAGAGTTAGACTAGTGCCTGTGTCAAACAATGTAGGAGACAATTGTCTATCTGTTGTGTTTTGTTCAGAAATTTGTCGGATGAGTAAAAATCATACTTTTGAAACCAATTCCCCTGTTTGCGACTTGTAATAAACACAAAACAAAACTTGACCTTGGAATAAAAACTTCCAGAGAAACTCTTGCTATGTCATGACAAAACACTATTACAAATGGCGAATCGTAAGAAAAAAGAAATCGCATTCTTTAAATAATCAAAATATTTTCTCCGTTTCCTTTATTTATCATTTTCAGAATAAGTTTTTTCGAACAATGCGTGCATCATGGGGAATTTATTTTTCCAAGAACGCAATACTCCGTATATGTAATAGGCAGAGATGAGAATTTGATTCGACATTCAGAAACGTCTTTGATCATTTATCACAAATTACTGTCTACTTTCAAGCAAGATATATATCATCCTGAATTTTTTTCACTCCAAATATGTGCTTTTAAGAGACTATTATAATTCACAATGTGTAACAACTAGCTTCAACTCAACCCATGAATGAGACAAAATATTCATAATGTGGCCTTTTGTATTAAAATTGACTTAATCCAATAGAAAAAAATATGCCACGTATAGCAACTAATATCAAAACTATCTCGATCCGTTATCAAAACGAAAAAAATCACAATGTGGTCTTTCGTTTTAAAACTAATTTGATCCAATGAAAGAAAAATTCACAGTGTATATCAACTAATATCAAAACTATCTCGATCCATTATCAAAACAAAAAAATCACAATGTGGTCTTTCGTTTTAAAACTAATTTGATCCAATAAAAGAAAAAATCACAGTGCATAGCAACTAATATCAAAACTATCTCGATCCATTATCAAAACAAAAAAACCACAATGAGGATCCAGTAAAAGAAAAATTCACAGTATATAACAACTAATATCAAAACTGTCTCGATCCATTATCAAAACAAGAAAAATCGCAATGAGGATCCAATAAAAGAAAAATTCACAGTGTATAGCAACTAATATCAAAACTATCTCTATCCATTATCAAAACAAAAAATTCCCAATGTGGGCAAACATTTTTAAACTATTTCGGTCTATATACAAAATAAATAAATAAATAAACCACAGTGTATAGCAACTAATATCAAAACTATCTTGATCGATTATCAAAAACAAAAATTCTCAAAATGGTCATTCGTTTCAAAACTATTTAAATTCATTGCAAAAAAAAAAAATGCACTGTATGGCAATTAACTTCAAATCTAGCTCGATCCCTTTTCAAAACAAATTTTATCAGAGTTCAAAAAATAAATAAATAAAAATAAAACTTCTATTAGAAGTTTTTCTTAAAAAACTGAGCTTCGGGCTTATTTTCAACCATGTAATTATTGCCAAGCACATTTTAGATTTTTTTCTCGTACATATATTCAAAAGGTATTTTGGATAGATTTTATTTTGTTTTAAAAAAAAATTCTGATCAATTTATTTCTTATCATTTTTTCTGTAATGTTAGTTACGTTTTCGTTTAAAATATTTTATTGCTAAAAGGGATATGTAATTTAACGAGCATCACATTATGACACAGCATAGCGAGTGTGGAAAAGATGACAATGCAAATGAATACTTTTTTTTCTTTATCAAATCTTTCGAATTTTTACATATTTCGTAAAGTATGTTTGCATTTCTAAAATTTTTCAGAATTAACAGGTGCTTAAGAACATCTGCTTGAAGTTGTGTCACTTTTGTCATTATAATTTATTGATTCTAATGATTTTTAAAAAATGAAACTTAATCCGTTCAGGCTTCAAAAATGAGTGAAATTTTGACAGTGGTAGTTCAAAAGTAAATTATCTCTAAATTTAATTCAATGAATTATAATTTGTTTTAATTTTTTAAAATGTATAATGAAATGTAGTAAAATTGCATTTTGAAATGCATGAAGAAATATAATAATAAGCCACATTTTCATAATGATTAGGAAGTCGCTTTTAAGAACATTGTTGGTGAGAAAAAAACAGCAATTTTCAGGGAGGCAATAAGATTTTTATGTGTGTAGAGGGTTATTCAGTGGAAATGCTGGATAACTGTAAATTAAAAGCATGCAAACAATTTTAAGGAGCAGTTAGATGTAAAAGTGTCAACTTTGGAAAAAATAGGTTTTTCACCATATTGCCCCAAGTTCTTCACATATATTGAAATAGTCTTAAAATGAAAGAAAATAGAAAATTTCAAAGAAAAAATTGAGACGTAATAATTTTTGTAGAGTGCGCATAAGCTCCAAGTACGTAAAACGCATAATATGAGATAAAAATAACAAGATAACAAGGAAAGAAATAAAAAAAAGAGAGAGAGAGTTTTTTAAAGAGAAGAAAACGAAATAAAAATTATAAAAAATTAATACAATTTAAAAAACAAATAGAAAAAAAAAACTTAGAAAAAATAATAAAAATCAGAAAATGTAACAACAAAACGATATAGTCTCGTCATCAGCACGCACGATTATGTCTTTACAAGTTTTCTTTCCAATATTGTATTAATATAGCCAACACAAAATACGTCAATACAATAGTGTGAGGAGCACGAAAAATAGAGAGAGAGAGAAAACCCATCCGTAAACAAAACTTAATCATCTAAATAATTACAAAAATTCGAGGAATATAAAATAATGCATAAATAGGAACATATAAAAGCGAGAAGAGAGAACGGATTACATGTACAGTGAGCAAAATTAAAAACGAACCAACCTGAATAACTTTTGATCCAATGATCGGATCTTCACGTTCTAGGACTCATTCTTAATGATTCTAGGGGGGTACCTCAAATATGCTAATTAATTAGAGCAGACGATGTTTTGAGTTAATAAATCAAACACAAAAACGCACTTTATCACACCTTTTTTTCAACGGATTCGGATAGCTTATTCTCAAAATATGGGCAGCAATTAGGAAAATATGGTCCCCAATAGTTTAGTTAAGAAAGCGGTCCAAAGTTTGGACCCTTCAATGCTGATTTTACTTTCTGCGTGTTTCGACACATAGCGAGAAATTTTGAAACGAATTGAAAAAAGTTTGCACACAATTTTAAAATTCGCTTAGCCTAAAATAATTCCATGCAAAAAATAAATTTTAGAAAATATTTATTATGTTTCATTATTTTTTTTCTAATAATAGTTTTAAAAAATTTTGAACTGTAAGATAAGCAATTTTTTATATAATTTTAAAGAATCTAAAATTACATGGTAAAATGCAAAATTTAAGTGAAATCGGTCAAATAGTTCCCGAAAATCAAATTTTAAAAATACGTCTTTTTCAAAATTCAATTAAAAATTCAATTAATTATTTAATATAGAAATTTATTTGCAAAATTAATTCAATTAATTTTGCAAATAAATTTCTTGAGAACTATTCGATCAATTACTCCCAGATTTTGCAGCATGCCATGTAAAATTATATTCTTTAAAAAGATGCTAAAAGTTGTATACCTTGCAATTCAAAATTCTTTCGATTATTATTTGATAAAATAAGGAAAACTAGTATATATTTACAAAAATTCATGATTTGCATGGAATTACATCGAATTTTATAATTGTGTGCAGAAATCTTTCAATTCGTTTCCGGATAAGTTTTAAACCTGCTATATGCCCATTTTGGAGAATCTTGACACATATAAGTGCCGTCTGAATTAATACTTCTGATTTAGAAGGAAAAATATTGAAATAAATTGGTGAAGTTCTCTATAGTCTTAACTGATTCACTTAATTTGTCCAAAATATATGTTGTAAGATGTATTTAAAACAAATTAATTTCAGAAGAGAAATTTTTCTTGAAGTATCGGTCGTTTTTCTATCTCAAACAAACATTTTTTTTATCTGAATATCCAAAAGGAGAAATATTTTGCTTAAAGATAATTTATTCACCATTTATGTTAAGTGCTATAAGAATTTCAAGATTACTTTGGCATGGAGTTTATTTGCATTTCAGGAGTTATTTACCTTAGCACTACCTATCAGCATTTACTGTATCAATATTTTGAATTTGAATAAGGGAAAGATTTTTCAAACTGAAAGTGGCAACATGGCGTGTAATTTATTCTATATTATCCATGGAATGAGGTAATATTATTTTCATTCATAACAATACTTCATGCGTAACAGTTGTAAGTTGTAATATTTTTTCCCTCCAATAACTCCATTTGCTTATCTTGTTTTCTTTTGCACATACTATATCTTCTGAGACATTTTAAAAAGCAATTTTCAGATTTAACATGTCATCTGATGGGTCATTTTAATTTAGTTGTCGGAGATACCAAAAGAATGTTTCAAGGAGCGTATATTCTAAAAAACAAACAAAAAAAGAACAGACTTTAAAACCATTATTTCAACTTCGGATTAAGAATCTACTTTTGCTATAATTGAAACAAAAAATGCACAATTCAGATGAAAAATTGCTCTTGTTATTTCCCGATTCAGTGTTGTCATCCTTTCTTTCATTTGTTTCTTCTAGAAATCAGATCTGTGAATTTATAACTTCACGCAGTACGTCATACCATGATTAAAATAGTTTTAGTATCAAAGCTAAAAATATCACTTTTTCTTTTGAAATAGTGTCCTATGTTAGAACAGGTAGAAAAGTATTTTTGAAATATCATTTTTAATTTGATGCAAGATTTACGTACAAATTGAAATAGAAAAAGCACAATTCCGACGAAAAATAGTTCTTGTTATTTCCTGGATCGATATTGTGAGCCTTTTCTACTTCTTCTCCCCTCCCCCCTCTTTTAAATCATCTAATAAATTGATAACTTTTAAGCTCTACGTTAGGTCACGATTATAGTTTTAGTATCAAACCACAAAATATCTTCTTTTTTTTGTTGCAAATAACACCTTGTGTTTAAAAAAGTTGAAAAATATTTTTCAAGTATTAGCTTTAATTATTTGACGCAAATTTTTTTTTACAAATTGGCTTTCGAATATGTCAGTATATTTATTTGTTCAAGAATTGTATTATTGCTTATTTTAAAATAACTTACTACCATTCATTCATACTTGCCAAATTGGTATTTATGTATTTAAATTGAATAAACTATGCATTTTTATTACAATTATACATATACATACATATAAATAAACTATACATTTAAAATCTACACATTTTATTAAAAAATACACAGCCATATTAAAATTTTTTTCTATTTCATAACAGTCTCATTTTTGGTTGTTGTTATTATTACTGTAACATAATTTTAGTGACCATATAATAAATTTTAAACGATAAAAATTGAAGCATAATAATAATGAAATAAACAGTTAGGTTACCATATTGATGATAGCAGTATTAGGGCATTTTTGAAAAGAACCAGTTATTACACTTTCTACAGACTTTATTACACTTTTTAGATAGCAATTTTCTTTCAGAAAATAGTTAACAATTTTTTTATGCAAAATAATGGCTTTAATTTTATTCATAGATTTTATCGAATTTTAATTAAAGTTCTAGAGTTTTGATTTAAATTTTAATTACTAACTTTTTAAACAATCAAAGTATTTGTTAGTAATCAGCACTTGTTTTAATTTTAATAACAAAATATAGTTTAATTGGCTGATTTTAATAAATTACTATGCTATGTCCACTCGCTGCTCATATGGTGTAAACTGGCATAACAGTAAAAGTTTTGCTAAAATGTAAATTCATCACTAAATTTTAAGTTTTTTAAGTCAAGTAAGTCATATTTAGTTTGGATAATATCAACAAAAAATCAAAGATTTAAAGAAATTAAAAGTGAGTTTAATTTATACAAAAAAAATGCAATTTTTCTGGTATTTTTTTTTATCGAAATATAGTTTGAGGATGTTAAAGAATGGATTGACAACTATAAAAGTAAGTATTTGAAAATGAATCAAGTTGACTTTATAACCAATACCCATGCATATAAGATTTTTTCATTCAATAAATAAAAATATATTAATCGATAGCTACAAACACATTATGCACAAAAAAACACAGAAAAAAAAAGAATCACTTTGAATAACTTTTGATCTATGTATTGGATCTAACTAGAACTAAATCTTAATGATTAGAAAGTGTGACTTTAGATGTGCTAATTATTTACTGCAGACAATATTTTAAATTACGAAATTAGTCTCAAAAAGTACTTTTTCTATATCAACTTACTTTTCTTAATCAGATTTGGGTTTTTGATCCTCAAAATATAGGGGAAATATTCCATCCATTTTTCACCGTTTGCAATGTAAATTCTTTGCATCTGATTTTAAATTGACCCAAATTTTAACAAACCATGGAAATTTTAAGAGATATTTATTTCGTTTCCATCTGCAGACCAGTGGAATTTGTGCTTGCGGTGATGCTGATGAAGATGCTGAACATATTCTTCTTCATTGTATTATGTATGCGAGTGCCCGAATGAATTTAAAGACTGATTTGAGACGTCTCTCCATTTGTTGGCCACCTGTCTTATCAGAACTGGTCAAAAGTATTGAAAGTCTTGCGGCCTTGCGGAATTTTGTTTTTAATGTAAATTTGTAAATTTTTCTTCTTTTTGTTTTCTACTTACAACTGTAAGCCTCATGCTATACTTTGTGGTGAATGAGGAGTTTTAAGTCGTTTAAATAATAATAAATAAAAAATAAAAAAATAGCTTAGTAGGATGGAGGTCCAAAGTTTCAATCACTTAATGTTAATTTTGCTTTTTGCGTACTTCGCTATATCTCAAGAATTGTTTTAGTGAACTTAAACATTTTGCACACAATTATAAAATTCGTTTATCCAAAAAAAATTCAATGCCAAAAATAAACAATTAATTAATTTTTAATAATTCTATATTGTTTTTAATTATTTATTTAAGTGTAATTGAAAAAAAATTTAGTTGTAAATTATACAAATTTTTACATTATTTTAAATAATGAAAAAATGTAAAATATATTTACATAGACAAATACAATTATATATTCAAATTATATTACAAAATTTGAAGAAAATCTATCAAATAGATACTATGAAATCAAATTTAAAAAAAAAAAAAACAGATAATTAAAATTTGGTTCCTCAGGAATTATTCGACTAATGTCGTTCATATTTTTCATTTACAATATAAAATTACATACTTTGAAATTATGTAAAAATTTGCATACCTTGCAATTCAAAATGTTTTAAACTACTATGAAACAAATAATTATTAAAAATTATTTTTTGCATGAAATTATCTCTGATTAAACGAATTTTATAATAATGGAAATAAAATTTCAATTCACAGAGATACGCAAAAATATAAAATTAACATTAAGAGGTCGAAATTTTATTTTTATAGCCATCATTGAACAGCTGATTCGTTTTTTTTTTTATTGGGAGAAATTTATCTTCGTGGAGGACTTTTTGGTGGAGGACTTTTGGAACTAACCCGCATTTGCGATACACGGAGAGGAAGACCACGAGAACATCCCACGGTTAGCCTGACGACAAGGGGACTCTAACTCATGAGCCGTCTACCACTGAGGATATTTCACGTTAGCACTGTGGTTGGTGCAAGCCGGATGCGGAATTCGCATAGAGCATGCCATCGCCGGGATTCGAACCCGGTTTACCTCATTGGAAGGCGAACGCTCTATCTCCTGAGCCATCACTGCTCAAGAGGTCCAAATTCGACCACTCTCCTGACCAAACATGGGACCATGTTTCCCAGATTGCGGCTGTCCCCTACATTTTTGGGTGTCATAAATCATTATCCGCCGTATGTTTATTCAGAGAAAGTACGTTTTTCGAGTGTGATTTCGTAATTTGAAATATTGCCTGCACTAATTATTTAGCGTATCTCAGGTTGAGTCTCAGTACGTGAAAACTCCAATCATTAGAGATCAAAAATTACCCCCGGTGATTCTTTTTTTTTTCTGCACTGTACAATCTAAATTATGTACAACCTAACAACGCTCAAATTAAGGCAATTATTTAAGCATTGTATATACAATATTTAAAAACATAATATCATTAACAAAACAGGTAAAAATGAGCGGATATGTGGGACTACGTGCGTGACAAACTGCATAATGAAGATAAGTGCAACTAAATTTTTTAGATAAGATTCGTTTTGGTAAGTTAGTTTCGCTTTCTTAACTCGGAAAAACTTACAAGCACCACAAAATCCATCTCTATTTAAGAAATATATTACATGATTCAACTTCAAAGACTTCATCCATGTTCGGAAAGCGTAACATATATCACAATTTCTAACTTTTTATCGTTCGTAAAATAAAAGAAAAGAAGGCTCATTTTTGGACTTAAAGAACTTGGATTATTTTCGTTTTTTTTTATCACGGTTGGCCAAAGGCACGCAAAACGTCTTAGCTTCTTCGAATTGATAGACATCTTAGATACAAATAGATGAGAAACAGAAAAATAATGATGGTAATTGATTTTAGATGATGTTATGCACATGATTTAACTATTTTCCTAAGCTGTTAAAAAGTTTTATGACTTAGAAAGAACAACTCTGACAATTATTGTGAAAACGTATAGTATAGTTGAATTCGTTTCTACAAATACAACGCATATTTCTATTTCTCCCAAAGTTCTTAATAATAAAAAAAAAGGACCACCCTGATGCTCAAAATTATAAAACGACCACCCTGAATAACTTTTTATCTAATAACCCGATCTTCATTCGGATATGTTATTTAATAACTAAATCAGGCACAGAAACGTATTTTCTCTGAATAAACATACCTTTTTTTCGACGTATTCGAATTTCTGATTCCCAAAACATAGGGTGTAGCCGCAATCTGGGAAAAAGGGTCCCCATAGTTTGGTCAGGTGAATGGTCCAAAGTGTGGCCCCCTTAATGTTAATTTTACTTTACGTGCATTTCGTTATAGAACTTTTAAAGCGAATTGAAAACATTTTTGCACGCAATTCGTTCATCCAAAGATAATTTTATATAAAATAACTTTTAGAAAATGTTTATTATTTTATTTAATAATAGTAAAAAAAAAGTTTGAATTGTAAGGTATAAAATTTTTTACATCATTTTAAAGAATAAAATTTCCAGATCAGAAATCCAAATGTGTTTAAAAAAAATATGTGCTTATTCAAAGAAAGTGCGTTTTTGTGTCTGATTTCGTTACCAGAACCATTAAGATTGATATTTAGTACGTGAAAATTCGATCATTAGAACAAAATTTGAATAAACACGTAGTTATTCAGGGTGATATGTTTTTTATTTTGCGCACTGTACGTGTATTTTGTTGCATTTTAATCATTTTCCAGCTTACAAAATTATGATATATTTATTATTTAAAAATTTCAATAACCGTAGAAAAAATAAAAGAACGTCATTTCTTAAATTTTACTCTTAATATTTATGAATTAAGAAATTTTTTATTGATCAGGAAGAAATATTATTTGAATTCATGAAGCAAAAAAATAAAAATTACTGGGAAAAATCTCGGGAGCGACCTCTCTCTGTTCCACAGTAAAATGGTCGTTAATGGAGGATGGTCGTTCTAAGGGGTTACTTCCATTGACTTCAAAAGGCTATCGAAAGTGCATGATTTTTTCGAAAGTGATTTTAATTTTACTTAGTGTCATTTTCTTGGCGCGGAAAAGTCACTTGTATTGGTGTCATGAAGACCTTAAAGCTTAAAGCTTATAAAATGACCCATAATTATGTGTAAAAAAAATTTACTAATTATGAATAATAGAGCTATTTTAAATAAATAATTATGTTTTTTGTTTAAATTTGTATTTTATTTCATTTCATAAAAATGAGATGACTTTATAAAATGAGAAGATATTTTTCTTTATAAACGTCATTGAACAGCCGACTCAATTTCGGGTTTACGACTACTAATATTCAACTCCGTAGCCTTGTAACTATGAACCAATCCAGAGGACAAGGAAACTTCTGGATCAGTACCCCCAGAGGTATTGATTTGTTAAGAGAACATGGAGAACTTCGCGACTTGATAAATTTAACGTGCATCAGTCACCATTTACAACACAGGGAGTCTTCGGCCTGCGGGGATCGAACCAACAAACTCGTGGACATGAGTCCAGTGCCCTACAAACCAGGATGTTCTAGCCTATAATTGTTTGTTTGAGAGATGCTTAGTTTTTCCTAAAAAAAACCCTTTTTTTTCTAATTTTACTTTCAATTCTAAAAATAAATCATTGATAGTCTTTAGAGCGCTCTAACTGCAACGTGAGGTTGCCGATCTCTTTCAAAGATCGTCAGAAAGAGCTCTTTAAATAACTGAAATACTAATAACTTTGAATAACTGAAAATTAGTAACTGACAAATATTTTGAATACATTTTAATCTTTTTATTTGTTTTTTTAATATGTTTTCCTTGACATTTTTTGATGCTTCCTTTTTTTGACCTTTTCCGATTGTTGGGCGTGGTTTTGATGATCTCTCCTAAAGGTTTTCTTTAACACGAAGTCTATGTAAATAATTCCTCATCTCCCAAAAGTGGTCGTAAATAGAGAAGATTGCTACATGAAAGTGGTCTTTACAAGAGATTTCACTGTTATACTATTAATTTAAGGAGTTGTCTATCAAGAAGTAGTATATCAACTGGAATAACTCACTACTATTAAGATCCATGTTGGATTCTTTATGTAGGAAGGCAGATGTTCGGTATTTATAAAAACTGAGATTTCTAAATGAACCACTGAAACATGAAACAGATGCTTGACCAATTATACTTAGTGATATAATGATAATTCGAATAATTTATAGCCCAGAGATTTTGAATTTAAGATTTATTTATTTGGAAGTGTTTTCTGATTCATTTCCAGCTTTACGGCTCTTAGCAATACGCTTATTGGGAAATCTACCCCTGAAAAACTGATAAAAATTCTTGTTGTTTTTTTAATCTTTCCTTGATTTTAAAACTGCTCTTTAAAAATATCCGAAATATACAAAAAAAAATGGTTGGGGGATTTCATCTTTTTGACGCATGAAATTAATATATGTAAGGGTGGGAAGGGAGCTTGACTAGCACAAAGTCTTTAACTCTGACTGAGTGAGTGTGTTTTAGAAGTTTCAATTTATTTATATCGATCTAATATCATTGCAATTTAAAATAGAAAAAAAAATATAGTTTCCAGCTTATAAATAAAAAAATCCACTTAAAGCATGTCCACTCTAGCCCCCTCTCCCCTGTCTGTCCTGGGGAAAAATTGTAAATATGTGTCCATGCCAGATAACCAAATGTAGGTATATAATAATTTTAGTCTTATTTATAACAATATTTGTGTATAATTATTATTTCTAATAGTTCCTCCACCATGGAATCATTCCTTAAAAAGAATTGGTGACCAGACGCCCATAAATCATTGAGAACAGTTCTCAAATTTCAATAATTGTCCTCAAAAACTTTTAAATTCTTGGAGGACAGGAAATGCTCTCAAATCTTAACATGTATTCTTAAATTTGCCCGAAAACGTCTAATTGCTTTTTATATGCTGTGCAATATCAAAAAACTTAACAATGCACTTGTTTTTTTTTATTATTTTTTTATTTTAAAAAAAAATTCGATAATTTTGTCTTACGGAGAATACAAGCGAAAATCAAGAAAATACCTTATTAAAACTAACTGATGGAAACTCTATACTCGTAAGAAAATAATATAAACCAGCAATCGTGTACTCCTTAATTTTACAAGTATTAAACAAATATAGAATATCAAGTGATACATCCAAACTACTTAGTAATGAAATCAAGTATGATGAAGAAGGTTCTGCCTCTAAAATTACTTATTATTATTTAAACAAAAAAATTATTGCACATATAGATTAATATTTTCCACAAATAGATGTGTGTCCTCGAATCGTAAACTTTTTTGAGGACGGTTCATCTGTTTGTCTTCAAATCATGGTTTAGAAATAGAGAGTTGGATGACAAAAGAAATTACATGCTTGAATTTTGAATGAAAATGCACTAATACCAACGATCTCATCTCTCCCTTCCTCTCTGTCTTATTTGGTGAAAAAAAAATTTTTAGTTCCACAAATACGTGTGGTGCTAGAAATTTTTTGGCCGGAGGACTAAAATTTCCGGAAAAGGAGTCATTGGACTTAATTGTTCTTTTTTTAATAACATGCCTTGTTGTACAACAAAAAAGTTTGTAAATTGACCCTGATTGGAGAGCACACATTTCACCTCGAAAAGCCATAAGCCCCACTTGTCCTTCCGCTGGTGCCACCTCTACAGAGTTACATATTTACTTATAGTATAGATTGGTTTTTAAGATTCAAATATGCACTAACACGCTTGTATGCGCAAATCAGACCAAATGAAACGTTGCGTGAGGATTCTTATCTAAAAGAGATTGCATTTGAATTTGAAAAAAGCATTTTTCAAGGTTGTGATGGCTCATATTCTGAACACACTTTTACTGTGAAGCTATAAAATACGTGGGAAAAGTCTACTGGACGCTTGATTGACCAACCAGTAGTTCTATTGATGAAGGTATTGAATTAAAGAATATTTTAGACGCCAAGGTAGAAAATGGCTGTTGACAAGGACGCCAAGTAAATAGTCACCTAAAGTTGTAAAATAGAAAATTGTTCTTTTTATGCTGCTGAAAGGAAAATCACTTTTTTCAGGAAAGAATGTTATTGAACTGCTAAAATTGAAGAGGCCTTTTATTTTCTTTTGTTATTTTTTTATTGTTTTATTTATGATAATAGATTCGAATGAGTGACCGATGATTTGTTGAAATAATCGACTTCTAAGATAGAATGTACGATGCCCTTGCAATTGTTTTTCCTTGTGTAGCCGGCTTGTAGTTAAGGCTTTCAGTTTTTGACGTATTTTGTAAGATTGAGGTAAGAAACAAGAGTAAATGAAAAAATTACAGTCTTCCGCATTGTTTGGTGACAAAAATGATGTATATGCAATTTATTATTAAATGAAGCTTCGCACTAATCATAAAAATATTAAGAATGATTTAAATGTATTTAGAAATGACAAATGTTCGAAAAGACTTTTTTTTAAAAAATGCATACATTCAATACAGTAAAATCTTGATGTAACGAGTAAAATTTGCAAGCTATTGTGTTATTGTCAAATCGCCATTGTTAAATATTCGAAAACTGTATTTTTATAGAGGACATATTTTCATTTATTTCACCATTAAATAGTCGGAAAGTGGTAAATTTCGATTAGCAATATAAAGTCCATTTATTGTTAAATGATAATATGTTTTATTTATTCATTTTTAAAAGATTGAAATTTCTGTAGTTAGCCAACATAAAGCACAGTTAAAATCCAAGAAAACTAGATAATCGGAAAATAATTAAGTTTTTATTGTAAAAATATATAGGAAAATTGTCTAACACGTACCAGTTTTACATTTAATCTTTTATCAGTCACAAATCACTAACAGTTTTTGAAGCATTTTAATAATGAAATGCAATTATTCAACTACTTTTTTTAATGATAATTTTTGTGCAGAAATACGTAAAAATTAATTGTTTTTGCAAGCTTCGTAAGTGGTATTATTTAGGAACCCTATTGCCTAATGTGTACCACCTGCTACCTAAATCTTACCACCTCAACAATGGTGAGTATTTATGATTAAGTTAATAAGTAGAACATATGTTACCCAAAACTATTATTTAACAGCGTAAAAAAATGAAACATTACATTTTTACACTGTTACAAGAATAGTAACAGTGTTACAAACCTATAAAATATTAATATATTAATTAAACGTGATATGCTACAAAGTTCAAGTGTGAATTTATAAAGATTAATCTATCAAATTACATATTATAAACCAATAATTACTAGATCACTATTCATTACATATATGTTTTTCATCACTTTTTTTTTCCTTTCTGGGAGTAAGGAAAAAAAATATTATCATAAGGATATTAAATCTCTTTAAATTTACTGATGTAGTTTCGTTTTTTTTCGATTGATTCACGTATAGAATGAGTTTTTATGCTGTCAAAAAGTCAGTTTAACTAAAGACTGATGAGCCAGAACAGTTAAATCCTCTTAAACGAAGTTCTCAATTGTTGCAGTCTTTTTATAAGCCTCATTCACGAGATGAGAAGTTAGTTCAGAAATAGTTCTCAGTCACTTTTTGACATTTTGGATCAAGTATAATTTAAATTGCCAGAAACTTGACTTTTTCAGTAGTTGAAGTTGATACGTTACTCCTAAATCGTACTTGTACGATTTAGGACTACACACGAGATACACTGTAAAAAGCTCCGGATCACATTACTGTATAAAGTATCAGCACTTTGGGTGCATCATCCGTAAAATCCATTTTACGATGTAGTCAAGTTTTACCATAAAATATTATACGGTAATTTCTACAGTAACATTTATTTAATTAGAATGATTAAGTGATTTTTATGGTAGTTATTACTGTTAAAATTACGGTATATCAGATTTTTTTTGTTTCACAACATGTTTTAAAAAGGGAGTTTACGGTAAGAAAGTACCGACAATCTGAGTGCCGGTACTTTTTGCCGTACGGAGTCGATTAGTTTTACCGCAATTTGATCCGAAATTTTTCACAGTGTACGATTTAGGCAATTACATAACGTTTTAAACAACGTGTTATTCCAACCCTCAAACGATATTACACCGGATGTTCTGAAATTAAGTTGAAAACTTTTGAAACAGATTAACCGGATTTTTATGCGAAAAAAGTTTCCTAATTTATAGTTCTATGCTTCTTTAAAAAGCAGAGGTGGTATGATTTAAGAGAGATACGATTTAGGAAATTTTTCTTAAATTTATTAAAAACTCATAAGATGGTTAAGGTGCAGCCTTTTGATGAAAAAAACTCTATATCTAAATATTACTATTGATTAAATAGTTATTCATGTTATATTGTTGTAAATAAAACTACTTTTATTTAAATTTTATTATCGTTATAAGGATGAAGTGATTCACGATGGCTCAGTGGTTATGCCACTGAAATGCCATTGTAAAAAACAGGGGTTCGATCCCCAGTGACTGCTTGAAGCCCACTCAGTTTCAGATGAATTGGTACCAGGTTGTCTGGGAGCAGCGTGTGCACTCCATCGCCCTTGGCCCACAGTGGGCTGTTGTGGAAATCCTTAACTTTTAATGATGAAATGACTTTTTTTACGTAATTAAAAAAAATCAAGAATTTCTATTTAATTCTGTACATTTTTTTTTTATTCAAATCATTTTGAAACAGTATATTTAAGCAAGACTTATACATTTTCTTAAATTTACAGAAAAAAAAAGAAAAGTAAAATAAGTCATTAAAATATTGATTTCGTTTACTAAAAAATCATCTGATAAAAAATTTTAAAAAATGAATAAAGGAATGCAAAGAGATTGAAAAATTTTAAAATAGGGTGCTAAATTCCTCAGTTTATCAAAACAAAGTCGCAGGGGGAGAACTATACAGGGCAGAAAAATGTATTCCCATGAACCATATTAACCATTGATACGAAATAGGCTCATGGGCCCAATTTTATCTAAGTAGGAAATAGAGTAATTTAGAGACCATTGGTTCTACTTGACATGGAATGATAATATTACCTGGCTGCATTAAGTTCGGTTAAAGAAAGAATAAACAATGTTTCAGTTTTTAGTATTAAAATAAAACAATTTAGATATTTTCTTCCCAGTACAAATTGCTACCTTGTTTCTCACTTTTATTTCTTAAACAGAATTGAAAATATTAAATTAGCGTTCTTACTCTTCTTCTATGTATTTTTCTTATCAAAGACAATTTCAGAGTCTCGGTTCAAAATAATGGGGAAAAAATTTTCTCCTATTACCAACTACAGGTGCGGTGCTAAAGTGATGAAATAACGATCGAAATAATTCCCATAGTTTGAATTACCATGATTAATATCATTGCATGATTCCAAACACGGCAATTGAAAAGCACTCAAAAGTGAAAAAACGTAATTTCAAGGGTGAACGTTTCCCTCTTTATCAAACGTTTCAAATTCATCTCACTTTTTTTCGGTGGTTTGTTGACACAGGAAAAGAGTGAAAAAGAATTCAGTCATGTGAAGAATAAAGTGCAGTTTATGTCGTTCGGAAACTGTCCCTTCATGCTTATTTTGATACAAAATTCCACTCTGACAGTTCAAAATTTGCGCAAATACCTGAAAAAACATTTTTTTTTTTAATTTATACAGTAAGAAATGTCTTATATTTGGAATGTTTTCGCAATTACAATTTCTCTTATAACTCAAGTTTATTCTCATATAACTCAAGTTTATTCGCTCTCTCTCCCTCTCTCTCAATATAGGATGGATTTAGGCAAATTTGAATTATCACTATTAAAAATTTATATTTTCAAATGTAAGATACATTCAAGATAATTTGTGTCATCACTATTAAAAATTTATCTTTTCAAATGTAGAATACATTTTTCATAATTTGAATCATCACTATTAAAAATTCATCTGTTCAAATGTAGGATACATTCTGGGTAATTTGTATCATCACTATTAAAAATTTATCTTTTCAAATGTAGGATGCATTCTGGATAATTTTTATCATCACTATTAAAATTTTTTTTTTTCAAATGTAGGATACATTCGAGATAATTTGTATCCTCCCTATTAAAATTTTATCTTTTCAAATATAGGATACATTCGAGATAATTTGTATCATCATTATTAAAAGATTATCTATTCAAATGTTGAAAATGCATCGCAGAAGGTGGATGGTAAAGTCATGTATTCAATTTCCTTGCTCTTGCTTTCCTTCCTTTCCTTGCTTTTCTTCTTTCCTTCCTTCCTTGAAATAAACATTTAAAAAAAATTTTACAATCAATGTATTTAGTTTACATACATAAGACAAGCGTCATCTTTTTTAGTATAGATGAGCTAAGCACTAAATAAAAAAGTTAATTTTTTTAAAGGGGAGGGGTGCCATTGCATTCCGATTTATAGGGGACAGCTTGTTCCGTCAGAGATTTCTAGTTCTGATGTAATTGTAAATTTCAGTTATATCTATTATCCATTCCTAAGTTCCGGAAAATGGTACTTAGAAATGTATTGTCAGGTCAAATTGTATCACCACTATTAAAATGTATCTGTGACATTCAGGGGTCGATTCAGTTCTTCTTCACGCTGGGTCGACTTTGGTGGGAGGTACTTACTGCTAAAGTTGTAGCTGCTAAAGTATTTATGAACTATTTTCACTAGTATACGCTAGTAGATTCAAAATAACGATTATATTCTGTCTCATCATTAGATAAGGTTATTTCAAAAAGCACAATAAGCACGCTAGATTCACCACAGTCATACCTTCTAATTCCGTAGAGTGTGAAGCTCTAATCGGGTTTATTATATCTATTGAAAGGGTACTTTGCTTGATTCATGTCAGCTTATCTTTAAATCAAATTTCATCAAAATGAGGCCAGCAGTTCTAGAGATATTAAACTTTTGAAAATTCTTTGTGAACACTAGTTTACTTCTGCACCTTTCAAAAATAATTGTTACAATTATTATTTTTTCAATTTTTGAAATTTTTAAATTTTAAAGATTAATACTGTATTTCAAAATTTTTAAAGAAATTTTTAAAACGATTTAGACTTGAGCTAGACTATGACTAGACTTGAACTTAATTATGACTAGAAATATTTAGCTCTCTTTTTCTTCATTGTTGAAATCTATCGAAATGAAATTGATTAAATGTTTAGAAATCATAAACGGAATGTGTAAAATTCTGTGTTGATATGTATCTTGAAGATTAAAGCAAAATTTATTGTTTTTTCTCCAAATTTAAATTTTCCTAATTTTCAATTTCAAAGTTGTCCGGGTTTACAGTGAGGTGAATATCCTGTGTGAGTATCTGTTGTTAAAAAAGGTAAGTCACTTTTAAAATCATTGAATAGTAACATGGAAACTAGAAGTTTGAATGACCGGTGGCCATTTCGGTACTGTAAAAAAGTACAATCTTGATTAACTTTTAGTGAGTCATTCAATTTAGTGAGTCATTCAATTCTTAAAAATGAAATGAAATAAAACAAATAAGCTTCAGACTTGTTTGCTATTAAAGTTTTTTTAGGAATACTCCAAAAAAATAGGCAAAAAATATAGGAAATTAGGAATAAATTACTATCTTAAAAGACTGTTTAATGATTTTTTAAGGTTTTCTTATCAATGAATTGTATTGAGGAAAAAATAACAAAATTTTTAAAAAGAACTTTAACTGAAAAGGGAATTTGTTGTTGAAAAAAGGCTAAATTATTAAAAGAAGATGATAATTGAGACAAATTATTTTTAAATTTTAAGCGTTTGTTTAACATTCTTCCTTTTCTACTACAAATTTCGACTCTGAAACCGAAACATCCTTAAACTGGAATAAACTTTTCATAGATTTTTTTTTTCCAAATTTAATTCTTATCCCTTTTCTTTTATTGATATTTCATTCAAATGTTTAATGCTATGCAAAAAGATCCCGATCTAAATTCTCAGTTTCTATTTCATCTAAGAAGAGAATTGAAATTCATCAAATTCATATCATCTGTTTTTAGAACTCAACTGAAATAAATATTTCAGTCAACCCATTCTTAAGAAACTAGAAATTTGAATAATTTTTTTATTTTTTATTATGAAATCACTGATCAGAATTATTGTCCTTAAAAAAGAGGTTGATAATTCATAATTTTAGAATTCCAAATTGAAATAGTTATTCTGATTTTTATTTAACTAGTAGCGAGCACGTGAATTGCGATTCAAAACGAAAACAAATTACACTTTTCAGGAAATCTGTTTCAATTTTTTATTATTTACTATCGTGTACGTGAATTAATAGGAAAAGAGAACGAAAGAACAAACAATAAGTCTGTTATTATTCACTTTTTTTGCGAAGTCCTTTATTTGATATATAAATATTTTCAAAACCATAGGATGATTGGTTTTTCAGATGAAATTTTAAAAAAACCTTTTACCCCTTTTTCTCAAAAGTCAGTGTTGTTATCTTATTACGGTTTTTATAATCTTTTCCTTATCATAAAAATGGTGCAAAAACTATTATTCACCCCAATTTTTCCCAGAACTACAAATGAAAAAGCAACTTCATAAACTCTATTTAGTAGCAGACAAAAATATAAATCCAGTAAAATTGAATTTTAAGAATGTGGCCATTTTGACTCAGTTGCCAGACTTAATGAAATTCAAATTTATCAATTAATTAATCAAAAGCAATAAGAGAATCCTGCATGTGAGAAAACTATTTTAATGAAATAAATGTTATTAAATTTTTTAGAAAAACGCTTAAAAATAGCAAAATTATATCTTTCTTTTTTTATTATATCTTGTTTAGGAATTGGAAAAATGCTGTTTTGAGAAAAAGTCATTTAAAATTTGCAAAAAGTTATTACGTGTATGCGTACACGTACATACATAAAGCACAATTTCTTTGCGGTGTTCAAGGAAAATTTTGTGACATAATCTCCAATAAATAATCAGTTTGACAATCATCATAATCCTTTCATTTCTACAAAAATGAGATAATTTAAAAAAAAATTTGAGTTTGTGAATCGATTAAAGTTTTTTTTCCTATGGTCACTCAGTTTTCACTTAATACCCCTCCATGATCAGTTCCATGAGTTTCAGTGAAGGATCACCAAAATTAGCCAAGTGAAACAAAACTTTTGATACTATTTGACAAAGGATTTAAAACCAAAATCACTGCAGAACCTTAATTATACTCATTTCGTGAAGATGTCAAGCCCATGTTAAAAATATGACAATTGTTTAAACTCGCTCTGACAATCATTTCACGAGGTTTGAGTGTTTGACATCGCCGAGTAACTTTCTTCTAAACGAAAGACGTCACGGGATGATGAGCAATTGCAAGCATTTAGTATTTCAGCGGGTCACTGTGTCCCGGATATGGTTTTTAACATGGGAATGTGCCCGTCACTACTCAAATGACAATCTCCATCAATGCAGCACGCGTTCTGGAAAATAACCCTTTTTAAGAGAGTCAATTTAATATCTTTTTTTTTCTTTTTATGAGAATGGTCTTTCCACTGACAGAAATTCCCAACTTCCACTCCACCATGGATAATTGGAGAAGTAAAGAAATCTCCGAAAAAGTTACTTCAGTTTTGGTTTGTTTTATGTAATATATTATGGTTAAAAGTGAGGCACAAAAATATTTATTTAATTTAAATGTATTCAATTTTTTATACCGATTAGCAAAATAACACAATTTTCTATTCAATTGTTTTTCTCCTAGACATATTGTTTATAATAAAAATAATAATAATAAGCTACGAGTACCCTTTAAAATCAGGCCAATGTTGAACCACAATATCGGTACCTTAAACTATAATACGGAGTAAAGTTGCTGCAAACTTATTACGATGCTAAATTGAACTAAGTTTCCGTTCAATTTAAAACATGATATCATTTAATCAAGTATTAGAAGGATTATACACTGAAGAGCCAAAAAAACTGGTATACCTGCCTAATATCGTGTAGGGTACCCGCGAGTACGCAGAAGTGCCGCAACACGACGTGGCATGGACTCGATCAATGTGTGAAGTAGTGCTGGAGATAATTGACACCATGATTCCTGCAGGGCTGTCCATAAACCAGTGGGAGTAAGAGGGGGTGGGGACATCTTCTGAACATCACGTTGGAAGGCATCCCAAATAACTTCAGTAAAGTCCATGTCTGGGAATTTTGGTGGTCAGCGGAAGTGTCTAAATTCAGAAGAGTGCCGCTGGCCACCAAAATATGCCTTCATTTTTCTTAATAGTTAAAGTTAAAACTGAACTTTTTAAAATAAAATATTTATCGTGTCATTTTCACCAACTAGCAAAACATTTTTATAAGTTTAAAATGGTATTTTTGTTAATATAATAACCAAGAAAGTTTTTTTTGAACTATGTTTATGAACGGAAATAATGTGTTAATTACGTAAAGTTTGAAGGCTGATAACCAGAAAAAGTATAACTTATTTTTACAAAGAGAAAGATGCGAAGTTATCATATCTTTGCTTGCGATCTCCGAGATCTGTGGACACAGTGACGTCATGAAGAGGGAAATCGTAGCTTCAGCTCTAAGAGCGGAGTGAACTAGCCCTTCTATTCTCTTTAGCCCTGGGTCGAACCTAGGTTCATAAAATTTTAAAACAAGTTAACATTTTATTGCAGATGCCTGAAATTTAATTACTCGGGCAATTTTGAACTCAAGCATCGTCAGTTAAAAAATATTTTTTCCCAAATTTTATGGATAATATTCGTAACGTTTAGTATTTCTAGCGTAAAACCTCGAATAATTTTAAATTGAAAGCTCAAATAAAATATGCTATTTTGGCTGTTTGCACTTAGGTGTGTTAAGTTAGTTTTAAAAAAATCAGGAAGTTATCAGAATTAAAGATTTAACCTGTAACACATAATTAAACTGTTCTAAATTATAAAAAATATATATATATATTAAAACTCTTCGTCCATTTTAATATACGTAAAGGAACCCAATGATTTTGATTAGAAGTTATAGAAATTTTTTTCCCATTTAATTAGTAAAATTTCTCATCGAAATTTAACTTTCGCCAGTTTCTAATTAATTTATAATTAATTTTTAATAAAGAAAGAATATGAAGCTGAGCTTATTTAAGCTGTAAATTTAAAATGTGTATAGTTTAAATAATTACAGCTGAATTCGCTAGATTCATCATTAAAGTTTGCAGTTGATATTGTTTTAACACTTGATTTTTAATTATAATTAAACATTATTATTAATTTTTAATAAAAATGAAATGTGCTTTTAGATTATTTAGGCTGCAAATTTCTGATTTGTTTAGTTAAACAAGTTCTTAGAAATAATTGGAATTCAAGTCCATAATGCATAATTAAACTATTTTAAATTTTTAAAAAATCGAAAACTCATCGTCCACTCTAATTTCTGTCCAAAAAAACACAGACATTTTTTTTTTATTATAAATTATTTTTTAAAAAAAAAATGTTACATTCCTCTTCAAAATGAATCTTGGTTATCATTTCGACAAAAATAAGTTTAAGACATTGACTGTTCATTCTTAATAGAGTTTCAAAAATTTGTTTCCCCATCACTTCTGATGTAATTCAAGGTTGAGTTGTCAAGCGGTGTATTTAAAGTGCTTCGATATTTTCGATTATAATCAGCGCACTCTTAGTAATGCCGAAATAATTTTACCTTCTGGCATTACATGGCAAATATTTCAGCTATAACATAAGGACTCTGAAACATATTTTATAACAATGAGGGAAAATAAATGTTACTAGGATGTTATAACAGCTTCCGGTATGAAATCCTGCAACATCTCATCTGTCTTAAATGCCTTCAGGGTTTTTTCCTTATAGCGTTTCATACCGTAATTTATTCGAACACTATTTTGTAGTAATTACTTTTATTGTTTTTCTTAGTAAACTGAAGAATTATTCTCTCACAAATATGATCCAGAATTTTTTTTTTCATATTTATATTAATCTAAAATTATAATTAATAAAGAATAATTTTTGATTAAACCTAAAATACACAACTTCAAAGCTAATAAAGTGCTAATGAGATACTACATAAATAATCCTCAATGTTTTATCAAAGCTTTAGCTAAATGTTTTTGAAAAAAATTGAGCGTATTTAGGTAATTTTATAACATTAGTGTTGTTAAAGTCTGGGGTAAGAGTTCAATACTACACCTAACAGCTACTCTTAATAATTGTTGATTTATTACTTTTTTAAAGTTGGATTTCGCAATTAAGCATTTGTTTACAATGAAAATCTGATGATACTAAGATTAAAAAATTCAGCAATGATTGGTCGATACAAACTCATCACACGGCTCGCACCGACAGCAATACTGACGTAAAACATCCTTAGTCAAAGACGGATTATAAGTTATAATCTCCTAGCAGTGAGGCTAACTGTGGGAGGTTTTCGTGGTTTTCCTCTCCATGTGCCAAATGCAGATTAGTTGCATCAAAAAGTCCTCCACGAAGGCAAAATTTCTACCAATTCTTGATCTAAGAGTTCTCTTGTCTTATAATTATATTGGGTTCAAATTACAAGGCTATGGAATTGAACATTGGTAGTCGTAAAATCAAAATAGGTTCGGCTGTTTAACGACGGTTATAAAATAGAATAAAATATTCCAAATTTAGCTCCGTGCTGGCTTAGGGAACAGATCACTCGCTTTCCAATGAGGTGATATAGGTTCAAATCACAGCGATGGCTGATGGATATGAATTCCTAACCCGGCTCGCACCTACCACAGTGCTGACGTAAGACATCCCTGTTGGTAGACATATCATATGTTAGAGTACCCTTGCTGTTAGGCCAACCTTGGAAGTTTTTCGTTGTTTTTCCTCTCCATGTACAGCATATGCGAGCTAGTTCTATCAAAAAGTTAGGACAAGTATTAGTTAGCTAGATTCTCCTAATACTTGCCCTGAAGTTACCTTGTCTTCTAGATAGGGTTAAAAATTACAAGGCTGGAAATTGGTAGTTGTGAACTCCGTATCGGCTCGGCTAATCAACGCTGATTATAAAATACTTTTTTTTAAATTTCCAATGCCCATCTGTTTTGTCATTTCGTCAATTCAGGCAGTAACAGTGGCAGATTTGTTGACCAATCTTTAAGTGGGCCAACGTTGCTCCCATAGTGAGGACTGATAGTACAGAGAATGAAAGAATATCCATTCTCCTTGCCAGCGATTCGAACCTAGAACCTTTCTGGTGCAAGGCCAGTTCCCTGACCTAGGCAGTCCGGTCGCAATAAAATAAAATATGATATTAAAAAATTTGTTTTTCGAAGAAAGTATTCTAATGTATAAAAAGACTGCTTATGAGAGGAAAAATTAAAGTTCTTATCTGAATCTGATATAGACCATATGGACCTTACATTGGTATGGGCTTCAGTTCCTTGCAAGTAAAACCTTCGAATTCGTGTCCTTAAAGTAAAAACAGTATAGGAAAAACTTAACATTATTCTACGACATATTTTATAGTCATAATTTTTCTTAGCATTATGAATAAAGTGTTTTTAGATTGAAACCATGGAAAAAGTCATAATTTAACTAACTATAGGGAACAACATTCAATCTGCCGGCCAGGTGGCCGAGTGGTTAGCGCGTCTGACTGCGGAGCCGATGATCGCGGTTTCGAATCCTGCTCAGGGCATGGATATTTCTTTCTCTCTCTGTGAGTTTTATGTCCTTTTTTCCTTTATGTGTAATTTTGTGTATGTGGCCCGCCCTATAAACTGGTTTGCGGTTGTGTGACGTGGGCGACACTTGTCCACCGCCGTGGCTTCGCCACAGGTGCCCACTGGGTAACGAGAAGGTGAGTAGCAGTTCTGGCATTTCTGTGGCCAATGGGACAATCCCCAAGTGCCCGCCATTAAAAAAAAAAAAACATTCAATCTACTTCATTAAAAATTGCGGATCAAATTACAGTATAAAGTACCAGAACTTTGGATGCACCATCCGTAAAATCCATTTTTTACCATAAAATATTATACTGTAAATTTTACAGTAGCAATATTTATTTAATTAAAGTCATTCAGCGATTTTACGGAAATTAATACTGTAAAAACTACGGTATATCGGATTTCTTGTTTGTAACATGTTTGGTAAAAAGTACCAGCTTTTTGCGTGCAGGTACTTTTTACCGTAATTTGATTCGGAATTTTTTACAGTGTAAAACGAGTGCAGTAACGGCGTTCAAAACTCGGGGCCCTAACCGCAAAAAACCACCTTACCCCCTCCGCCCCCCCCCTCCAAAAAAAAGAATAAGAGGAAACAAAACAACCACGTTTCAAAATTCTAATTGATAACTGTTTAATTCGCAGAAGCATCTAATTAGTTAAACATTAATACTTGTTATTTTTCACTAAAAATGCTCGTCTGAACAATTTGTAAATGAGGTTTATCAACATATTGTTCTAATCTCTTCAATTCATTTGAAGTTGTTTCGAATGACATTTGGATAAGCCGAGCTCGCCAGTAATTTTTTTGGGCCCTTTTGCGAATTAAATGAGGAAGAAGTTTTTTCGTTTGAGAAGAAAGGACCGCAAGGGTAAAAGTACGCCTTAGCTCAGAACAGCGCGTATAGATGGCAGCACCACGCTTTCGTAAGGTCACTTCCTCAATTTAGAATCATATCTGAAGGGGAAGGAAATTTTCTCTGGATCCGAAATTTCCTCTAGATCCCTGAAGCCATGATACTGCCTAGAGACTGACCATAAGACTTTAGATTCCACAGATTTTTACAAGCACGAATGTTCTCGGTAAGTTTTGGCCCCGACATCTACGCCTACGCCTTTGACAAAATTCGCGGGTAAAAAAAAAAAAAAAAAAAAAAAAAAAAAAAAAAAAAAAATACACAGACTGGATAGACAACTATGTCTATCATTCTAAATTGAATATCATTGTCAAGTTTCTAAAACGATAAAGTATACATCTTAAAACCCGTGTTCAGCAAATTACACTATCAAAAAGGCTATAAATTGTCAGTCTCAGTTGTCAAAAATATAATAGCCTTCTGAAAATAGCCTTTGTTACGTCACCCAATTCTTAAAAATGTCAAATGAGAGTGAAATAAAGGAAACAGAGATTCTGGGAAACTGAGAAGTAATATTCTTATTTAACTCGTCTGTTGAAATGTATTTTGTTTTCCTATTGAAACATTTTCTGTCAGCTGAATATTATAGCAATTTCGCAGGCGAGATTTCCAATAAATGCAGCATTACACAGAAATGAAAAAAAGAAAAAAAAAAAAGGTTAGAGAATTTCATTGCTCTCTCCAAATAGTTGATCAAGTTTATCCGTGGTTCCGTGGTGTTCGATAATTACAACTCGTCCTTTATGGTTTTTAAATGTTGATCTAAACTGAAATGTTAGAGCAACTTTCAGAAAGTTTTTTAAACTAAGGCTGTGGAGTTGGAGTCATAATATTTTTTTGGAGTCGGAAAAATTTGTTTAACTACGACTCCTGTTACATAAAAATTAGATCTTATAGGTTAAAAAAAATGAATTTGTTTATCTTACGAAAATTATTTATTTGAAAATTGTGCTACATAGATGAGAAAACGGAGGCCTTTCATTTGAGTCATTGCCCCGTATTCAATGCTGGATCTCGTTGGTAGAAATATTAGGAGGCTAGATACAAATTCGACTCTACGGTCTATAACCGTAGACTGACTTTTTTTAGTTATTCATTGCTATTTTGTTATTGCTTTTTTCTGTTCTTACTTTGTTTTGTATACAGTTGTTTTGTAATCGGCTATTAAAAATAAGGAAATAGGAAATCGTATGTAAACAAAATATAACTCAAACGGGCATTGTGACATTTATATAAATTATAACTTACATGAAATTTATTTTATCGCATTTAGACGTTTTTGAACCTAGATTCGATAAAAGTGGAAAAAAATGAGCATAAATTTTAAAAGCAAACTTATTTATCTCTGTTGAAAAAAATATTTAATAAGGTTCAAGTCGAAGACGAGTGCTCAAAAATTTCGCAGTCGAAAATTTCAACTACCGATTCCGCACTATTAAAAATTCCCGACAAATTACGGTATATAAAGTACAAGTGCATCATTCTTAAAATTCATTTAATCTTTAAATCCATTTTATACGGTAAAATATTTTGCCATAATTTTTGCACAAATATTTATTTAATTAGAGTGATTCAGTGATTTTACGGTTATTATTAATGTAAAAATTATGGCATATCAGATTTTTTTTTGTTTCGTAATATATTTTTAAAAAAATGAATTTTACGTCGATAAGTACTAGCACCCTCTAAGCCGGTACTTTTTACTGTCGAATCCAATAATTGACTAATAAATGATTAATTTTGACACGTCACGCATTACTGGAATGTAGGTATCTAAATTTTTACTTGTGAAGTATAAGTGACAGAAACAAAAAAAAACTTAATACGCTTAGTTTTTCGATGTGATATTTCTATGTTTTCACGTGATTTCATTTACTGCTTCGTTTATTTTTATAGTTTCCATGTATTATGACGTTTTATTTTTCTGTGTTTCCACTTGTTACTTTCCTTATTTTCATATGTTTTCACGATGTTGAGGAATTTTTTTAAATTTAAAATTGCATATGGGAGAGTGGGGTCAATTGTAACATTTTTTACTTAACTATTTTTAACTAATAAAAAATCCAATATATTATTAGTATTAATTGACTGACGAGTAAAGTAGACTATCCTCTACTAGAAAAAAAATAATAAATACCTCATTTTAAATGTTATTATATTAGTTATTAACAATTTTTGACAATCGTGCACTTGTAAAAATTGTTCCCACTTACGGGGTCAATTGCAACAGTTCATAAATTCAACTAAAGCATAGTTAATTATACATATTATCATAGTTGTGATACATTTTTTTATTCATCAAAATAGTAGTGATATTTTAGGAGTAAAAATAATAATGAGCAGACACCTAAAGGGTTAAACTTTTAACTTTAAGGGGTTAAAAATTTGAATTTATGCTGAGAAAGATGATAAATAAAATAATGCACATGCAGCATAATAAAAGGATATAGGAAACTATTGGTGGTTCTTAAAGAGTTAAGTAATGGTTTGTAAACATAATATTATTTATTTTCAGCTGTCACAATCGTCCCTTTACTTATTGTTACAATCGTTCCCAAGACGCCATTTCAGCTTCATTTGTTAAAAACAATGCTAGTTAATTAACAAAACTAATCTTTTTTTGAAATGTTAATTAAGGTGTCCACTTACATACTCGGTTAATAATTTTTATTTGTTTAAACAAAATTACTTTGTTACAATATAATATTCTAATACCAAAAAAAGTACTTACGTAGCGTGAAAATATCTTTTGTGATGTAACTCTTTCAAAAGTACATAAAAATGGTTGCCAGCAGGGGTGTACATGTAGATTTATTAAATTGTGCGTCACCTAGGATTACACCTTGTGCGCCACCTAGAAACCAAATCTAGAGCCCGACACTCGAAATTTTTGCTCTGTTACAATCGTACCCTGTTACAATTGATCCCACTCTCCCCTACTGATCTTTAAATGAATATTTCAGTAAATTCATAGAACAAAATAAAAATAAATTTTTTACCTTAAGTAGGCAAATAGCTGAATATAAAGTTTCATTTAACACTATAATGACGAATGAACTAGAAATTGTATATTCAACTGTTTCAAATGCAACGTAATATTTCGGATCAAATTACGTTGGATCATCCATAAAATCCATTTTACTATAAAATGTGCCGGTACTTTTTACCGTCATTTGATCCGAATTTTTTTACACTGTACTATTGAGAACCTTTTCATTTTTTTCCACTTATATTTTTACAGTTTACATACAAATTTATTCCTTTTGGCTTTTGAAAAACATAGAAACTAATGAAAATGAAAACCGAATTATTTCCGTGTTAATTATGAAAATTTATTTAAAAAAATCTTCGACTAGCTCAACTTTAAGAGAACGAAGGAGGATGTAAAAAAGGATAAAGAATAATATTCTATGTTTACATAGAATATTCATGGCCTGATTTAAAATTTAAATCAGGGAAAAAATGAGTTCAGGTAATACCAAAGTACACAAAAAAGTTTCAAAAGCTGAAAAGATTTTTTTTCCTTCAAGATATTAAAATGTAAACGAATTATGGCAGGATTACTTCCCTATTGCGTAATCCTGACATAATTTGTGTGCATTCGGTTATTTTGAAACTTTGTTTACTATGAGATAACTTGAACTCCCTTTTTTTAACATTTTAAATTTTAAATCTCTAATGTTTGTAGAATCCGTTCATTAACGTGTGTGTTCATCAAAATATGTATGAGTGTTCATCAAAATTTAAAATAATTGTAACGAAGATAATTTTTTTGTTATTACTAATGCCACTTGCCAATACTAGCAAGCTTTCTATGGGATTCCAAACAATTTTTAAGGCATAGGGTGCGGTTTTTGTTTTTCAGTGGCGCCATCTATGAACAAGAATACGATTTCACCCACACACATGTCACACTCCGTTTAAACAGAGGACCGGATTAACCTATAGGCACACTAGGCACGTGCCTAGGGCCTACGAAATTCAGGGGCCTACGAAAAACTTGGGAGAAAAAAATTTGTTGACAAAAATAATTTAGCTTTAAAAACAACAAATGTATTTTGCACAAAATTATGAAGATACAAATAAAAATATAATATTTTTCGGCAATAAATTTTGCAGAATCTTATGATCTAATATATTACTTTTTTGCGATTTTTGGATTCAACGAAATCTTGTATTATGCTGTCGTATTCCAAACTACGCAAAATGTCGTATTCAATAGACATAAGTGCGAGCGATGCCAAACGATCTTGATTCATTGTTGAATGCAAATAATTTTTTATCAATTTTAATCTGGAGAAAGATCTTTCTCCTTCTGCATTTGATCCAAAAATCGACAAATATATTCTTAATGCAATGTGAACGTTAGGAAAAGTATTCACAAGTTTATCTTCAATTTGAGCCTTCAACATTTCTTGTGCAGATTTATGTTCATATAAATTTGAAAATAGTAAAAATTCATCTACAAAGTTTTTCTCTAAATCGGATGAGTAAATTTTCACCAAATTTTGCGCTTTTAGTTTAATCTCAGATTCTGACAAATTTTTGTGTAATTTCCTTGTAATTCGGGTTTGATAAAACATCGATTAATGACACTTTTTGGTCGATCCAGAAAACTGGGAAATTCAGACATCCGGGATAGCGATGGTCCCGAGCATCCCAGATAATTGGTTCTCTACTGTATAAATATTTCTTGTAATTAATCTCACTGTCAATTTCACTGTTTTCTTTGCTGGTTTGTTGTTGTATTGTTGACATGAAGTGTTTACATAGTTATCGATCGAACTAATCATAATGGTATTATCGATATCAACTGCAATATCGGCAGTATGTCGGTATTGTAGATGAATTTCAATAAACAAATTCGTAAATTAAAATCCATATTAATAAAAATGCGAAAAAAAAATATGCAAGAAAATTTTAGCATATATTTTGAAAAGAGGGGAGGAGTGGGGGAAGGAGGGGAGGGCCCAAAAACGGCTATGCTTAGGGCCTACGAAAGGTATAATCTGGCTCTGTGCCTAGGGCCTACGAAAGGTATAATCCGGCTCTGCAGAGGACCCATTCATACATCCATTCATTCATCTACAGATCGCAATTTGACCTGAACCAGAGAACAATCAATCTTCAATTCAGTACCCCCAGAGGAATGGATTTGTTATGGGAACTTGCAGGACTTTGTAAGCTCCGAGAGATTTAACGTGCACCAGTACACGCGGATTCTTTGGCTGGCGTGATCAGAACTCACAAAAATGAGCTCACCATCCTTCCAACCAGGCTATTCCGGCTCTTTTATTTATTTATTTTTTTCTAGCTTGCGTAAATGATACTGAGCTATTTTTGAAAAATCTGATAAAGCATTTTCTGAATGAGTCTGTATTTATTTCATTTTTTTTTAAAAAGAAACTTGAGATTACAATAATAGATATCAACAGAACTAATGCTTAGATGCATATGCTTATCAATCACATTGACACATGTAAACATGTTTATTTATGCCTTTTGTGCATTGATAAGAAATATATTCTGACTTCAACATGTCACCGTTAAAGGTGTTGCACGATTTTACCTGTTTCTACTTTTGAATGAACGTCACGCAAATACTTGATCTTATCTCCAATCTGTTTTACGTCAGAATTAAAAAAAATCAGTGTTCATTTATGTGATGCAGTTTCGGTGTTGTGTTCTATCGTGAAGGTATTGTTTATTTAGGTGATAAGATGGTCACAATCAAGATAAAGGGATCACGATTTAGAAGTTTAGACAAGATTCGAGACTTTTATACATTGATGTCTACAGCGCTTTGGTATAGAAAAAATATACCTTTTAATCTAAATCAGCGTTACTTCAATTAGGCCGTCACAGTAATACTTAAAATAATTAAAAATTTGAGACTGATTAACAAATAAATGTTACTAGAAATTTTTTTTTTGTATTTATCACTTATATAGTTTCGTGGTTTAAAATTTTAATATCAAAGTATTGATGATTTTTCACTTGAAACTTTTTTAATAGTCAACCTACTCTCTCAACTCTCTCAGTGGTGCGACAGAGGGTCCATAGAGGGCCAAGGCCTACTGTGCCCACAGTTTAGTCAACCTACAGGGGTTGGAAAAAATAATTGAAACACTTCTAGACTAATACATTTTTTCCCATTTCTCCAAAAATAAAAATAAAATCATTTTATAACTTCAGAAGTTTTTAGATCATGCGATTTCTCATACACATAAATGAAGTTTAAAGCCTTTAGAGATTTGAGGAACCGAGAATAAATTACAAACGGAAAATAATATTTTTGAACACCCTGTACCAAAAAATCTCGCAAAAGATTTGCAACTTGTGACGGTTATTTTGGTTATTATTTCGTCACAACATTTCGCCAACTTAGCTTAAATATTTATGAAAATATACACATTTTTATTAAAAAAAAAAAAAACTCATTTGTTTGTCTAACGTTTTACTTGCTATAACTTTAAAAATATTCATAAAATTAAACAAAATGTTTGGTGCAATTTAAAAATAATTACAAAATTATTGTTTTAAAATTTGAAAAAATGTCTTGTGAAACTGCGCAAGATATGAGTAATGAGTTAAAATAGTTCATCTAAACTGCGCATGCGCAGAAAAATCTATATTTTTTTTTCCTTCATAATTTTGCAACGAATTCCATTGGGCAACTAATAAAAAGAGACCGATTTGAACATCTTAAAAATTTAAAAAGTTTTACGCAATTTTCTTTCTAAGTTTTCGATTTATTAAAAATGACGCAAGCACAATTGGGAATCATCCCCCATAAAAGTATATTTTCTTTCGCCTGTTTTCTTTCCTCATTACATCTCATTTTAGTGCATGAGTCCTTATTGTAAGGTCTTATCATTTGTTATTATGTTCTGTCATATTATACAAAATAATGCTTGTGGAAAACCCCTTATCAGTTTGAGCTTACTTTTAAAAAATTCTAAAATAGAAAATTGCTTGAAAACTTTTAAACTTTTATGATATTCAAGTCGGACTTTTTATCAGTTACAAATTACTGTTCACTACAAAATTATGAAAAAAAGTTAAATTTTTTTCGCACATGCGCATTATAAAAGAACTACGTTAAAAACACACTTTTAAACGAAATTTTTTTCAAATTTTAAAGCAAACATTTTGTAATTAATTTTAAATCGCTCCAAAAATTTGTTTAATTTTATTGAATATTTTTAAAGTTATAGCAGAAAAAAGTAAAATAAAAAAACTAGTTTTTCATTAAAATGTTCATATTTATATAAATATTTAATTTAGACTTACGAAATTTTGTTTAATTATTGCAACCAAATTAGTTGTCTCAAGTTACAAATTTAGTGATACATATTTTGGCATAGGGTGTCCAAAACATTATTTTCCTTTTGCAATTTATTGTCGGTCCCTCACACCTCTAAAAGCTTCAAACTTCATTGATACCTATAAGAAATTGCATGATCTTTATATAGAAGTAATCTTTGTATCCGAAGTCAATTTTTTTTTTTTTTTTTTTTTCTGTTATTTAGAGGAGAATTTTTAACATTTCCTTAATTTAGAACAGAATTTTTAGTATTACCGTTATTTAGAACAGGATTTTTAATATTAAACAGAATAGAATTAGGAACAGAATTTTTAATATTTTCTTCTTACATAACTTAAAAACATAACTTTATTTATTGCATACATTTTGAACAGAATTTCCTATTTTGCGTTTATTTGGAATAGAAAATTTATAATTACTTTTCTTTAAAACGTACTTTTATTTATTGCATTAATTTCAGAAAAAAATTAATTATTGCTCTGATTTTGAAAAAAAAATATTGTTGTGTTTATTTAGAACGGAACTTAAATTATTAGACTAAATTATTATTAAATTATTATTATTATATAAAGACTTTTTAAAATTAAAAGAAGTCAGAAATGACGTCTTATATAACTCATTTCAACGTCTTTTTTAATCAAATAATTATCTTATTCTTCTAATAAATATTTTTTTAAATGGCGCCTTATTGTTTTCGTCGTCACAAAATATATCCCCCCCCCCATTCCTGTACATTAGCATGCTCAATATACGAAGAAGAACGGTAGGTAAATCATCTTCTTTCAGTTAGATCCGATTTTATTACTTCCAGTTTCATTTAACAAGCCATTGTCATAACATTTTATCATAAATAAAATGAAAACATTTTCTTGCTTGAGTTCTTCATTGTTTCAGTCAGGGAAAAAAACACGTATTCCTGAACATTTTAAAAAAAGAAATTCTTTTCCAGATAACCTCAGCTTTTTTTTTTTTTTTGAATTGGTTGTATTTGAAAGAATATAATGAACTTGAAGAACAACGTTATCTGGAGATAAAGTTTTTTTTCAGAAATATTGTATTACTCCATTTGTTTGATTCCTTGAAATATCTTTAAGCTAATTTAAAGATAATGAAATTTTCCTTATAAATGTATTTGTACCAGCTGCATTTGCGGAATTTATCCTTAAATTCAACGATTTAAAGCCGTTTTCATGACAAAACTGTTTTTGACAGTTTTTTATCCTAATCACAAACAAATTAAAACCATTCATTACAATTCTAGTTTTTGCCATGTAGTTTTGCGCTTCATAATATCACTTTACCTTTTTCTCCAATCCTTTTAGGACTATTTTCTATACCTGCTTTTATTTTTTAGCAATTGCCACTATGGTTTTGAACATTGTATTAATAAAACCGCGATACGCCTTTATTGACAAAATGATACAATATTGAAGCGAAATTCTCACTATCACTATCTCCTCATAATAAAACGCTTGAGATCCCGTGGTTAAGGGGACACAGCGTGGGCCTCCCAATAAAGTAAACCAGGTTCGAATCCTAGTACAATATTCTAGTGAAATATTCTCATCTGGGGCACGTACAGATTTACTTCGTAACATTTACATAGAAAACTTGCTCCATACGGTTAAGTCAAAACAACTAGAATATGGTAAAATTTACCATGTTTCTGGCTCCATTAGAGCACTGAAAAATTCGGTATTTTCTATCGAAGTACTGTGGCAAAGAAATTGACAAAATTAGCAATAATATATGGCCTTATAATATGTGATAAAATTTGGTAAATGTGGTATAATTTAGTAATTTTATTATGATACCATAGCGGTTCCTAATTTTCCTCGGCCATGGAACCCTTCGCAAATATTCTTTCTTTAGTGGAACCCCGATTACGCTTGATAACATTTGTGTATATAATAACCAAATGTGCTACTAACTATTTTAAATGGTCTATTTTAAAATTATTTTTAAATTATTTTATAAATTTTTTTTATTGCTTTATAAATGATTTTAAAATTATACTTTACGTCAGACAATTGAATTTACAAGGCTGAAGCAACATAGAGTCTAGTACTAGTTTTGAATTATTTTTTCGATTTTGCATGACCTAAAATGAATAAAACGAGGTGACTTATTGTTTTTGTTCGAAGGAAAGCGAAAAAGAACTGTTATAAACATTGAGAATGCTTATTAGGAAAACAAGTTCCTTTATTGCTGAATTTAATTATTTTATTTTAAATTTAGAAGTTCGATGAAAAATACAATGCAATTTTATACAATTGGGTATCTTCTTCATAATTTTTATGTACTGCTTATAAAATAACTATATATATAAATTCAAATATTGCTATTTTTTAAAATAGCATTTAACTTCTTTTTTTTTTTCAATAAAAATACCCGAAATATCAATTTAGAAGTCTTGGGCTCCAGGAAACCTCTATTGGGAATCTCTGACTTAGAGCATGGCATAAAAATCATTTATTCTGTTAAATTTACCTTTCAGTTTTATTTTTAACTAGATGTTTGGCAATAATAACTATAATATCGTTTAACAATATAATATCGTTTTCACAATTTCCCATAAATTGTTACCATGCGAACAGAAAAGCTACCAAATGAATGGTTTAAATACCGTATATTTTAATTTTATTAAATCAAAAATATGTTGTTGATTTTTTGAAGAAAAAAAAATTAGAATTGTACTTAACATACAGTACAATAATTTTACCAGAATTTTTTTCAGAGACTAGAATTTTCGTTAGGAAAATTTATAGATGTTGCTTTATACAAAACTTGAATGGGGTCTGTGGTGTATTTTTCTTTCGAATGCTGCCCAGAGAAATTAAAACTTTGGATGCATCTGACTTAGAAAATTTAGAGTTTAATTATTATAAAGAAAGCTTTTAATAAAACTGAATTATTAAATTATATTATAAGTTATTTAATCTTAATCTCTAGTCTAATATTATATAAGTTATTTAATCTTAGTTATTTAGCCTTAAATTATATTATAAGTTATTAAGTTACTGAATTATAAGTTACTTCACTGTTAATTAATACTGAATTATAATTTTAATCACTTAAATATTGACGATGAGAGACATCATCAAAGAAAAGAAACGAACTTAGTTAATCGAAAATTGACATGCATACGGCGGTATACTTTTGTCATTAAATATGGCTTAGAAAGGATAAAAAGATTGATTGATCATGAAAATTATCTGGAACTTCAATTTACTTGCACAAAAGTAAATAAATTTGGAACAGAAAATTGCTTTTAAGATTATTTACAGCTAAGTAACTGTATCCGGTACTCTTTTTTTTTTTTTTTTATTTACTTATAATAATAGTGGTGGAAGGGCCCTATCTTGGACCTCGGAAATGAATCAGAGAAGAGAGTTGTAAGGGTCATTCATTGAGAAAGTGTCTTCACATCCGTTAATTTCCTTCAACTTAATTCGTTTCACTTCTAAATTGGTTTAAAAACGGAACTAAACAGCGCTGTATGTTATAGTCTTTAAAGTATTTGTCAGGAAATTACAAATAAGGATTTGTGATAAGAATTTTCATTGAATACATCCGATTGTATTTGGAAACCAAGGAAGTGAAAGTTAATTCCATGTTTGGCGAGTTTTTGCAGTATTAAATCTTAGTAATTATGTGATCAGCTGACGAAATATTTAAAGTTTAATGTTGAATAAAATAGAAGCTATTTGTTATTTAACTTTAACTTTTAATTGTTGTGGTATATAGAATGAAATAAAGTTTACGTTAAAAAATAATGAAAATACAAATAAGGATTTGTGATAAGAATTTTCATTAAATACACCCGACTGTATTTAAAAACCAAGGAAATGAAAGTTAGTTCCAGGTTTGGCGAGCTTACGTAGCATTAAATCTTAGTAATTATGTGATCAGCTAACGAAATATTTAAATTTTAATGTTGAATAAAGCTACTTCACACGATTTGTTATTTAACTTTTAATTGTTGTGGCATATAGAATGAAAGAAACTTTAAGTTGAAAAATAATGAAAAGAAGTTTATTTTAAGGAATTATTAAGGCAATGCACAAAATGCAATCTGGCTGCTTAAGTGCTTAAGTTAGCTGTCTGTTTAAATGCTTAAGTTAGCTGGCTGCTCAAATACTTAGATACATCTGTATTTGGCTGCTTAAATGCTAAAAATACATCTGTGTCTGATTGCTTGAATGCTTACGCGTCTGACTGTGGTAAAAATGGTAAAAATATTTTTTAAAAAATAGTCAATAATTATAAATTTAATATTAATAGAAGTGAATGATTATAAATTTAAATTACAAATAATTATCGAAACATCACTATAAAATAATTTTAACTTTAAAAGCATTATTCATATGCGCAATTGAGTAGCAAAATAATTAAATAAATGTGAATTATTTTCTTGACTTTAATTTATTTAATCATTAAAAAATGGGCAGGATAAAGTCTTAAATCCGTTTAACTGTAGTATTTGAATATGACTTAGTAAATAAATTATTGTTTCGGGATATTTAAATATTTTAGCTAATCTTTTCCAAAGCGATTAAATAAACTCTTTAAGGAAACAGCTAAAATTTAAGTTCATTACTTTTTGAACTTTATTACACAGACTAAATAATAACATTCTGAAGCAAAACTAAACTAATTACATTTTAAACTTTTAAATTAAGCTAATGTTTTTGAGCAAATATTAACGAAATATTTATGATATCGCCTACTTATAGCTACTCCAATATTTTTTTAACCCATTCGTCCGACAAGGAAGTGTGAAAATAAACAATTTCTAAGCTTATGTCTTACAACATGTGACTCTCATCTAAACCGAGTCTCATCTAAATCATTTAGTATTTATCTTGAATATTCTTTTAAAAACAATTCAGTTAAAAACTAGTTTCAGAAGTTTAACTATAATATACGGGATTTTCTTTGAGAAACAGCTTTGTAATTAGTTCTCATAGTTTATCCATAACGCTCAGAAGACGGAAACATCTGTAACAAATGCAAATCATTTATTTTCCTAAGATCTTAAATCGTCTGTCTGCAGTTATGTATGAAAACAAAGCTGGCGCGTTGATGCCAACTCGTTAAATACTGAAAGTTTTGATAAAAGAACTATTTATTTTTTTGTAACCAGATACCGTCATGTTGTCATTTCTACTTATAAAAACATGGAATAAAATAAATAGAAATTTTCGTAGAATCTTTCCAGCAATATGAAAATGAAAAGGAAGAAAAAAAGATAAATAATGTTGCATTTAGCACAGCTTAAAATGATGAAGGATTTAAGGCATGAAGATGTAAGTGAAAACAAATGAATTGAAAAAAGTTCCGCTTCAAGTAGAACTAGTTGATTTATATAATACGATGTTAGACTATGATATGTATCCGTTTCACTTAAGATATATTTTTATTTTGTTGAATCTTTATTCAACAGATGGTTTTCACATTTTAGTGTGTTCCAGACGTTTCAGTCGCGTAGACTTAGCAAGTGGTTATCCTGATGGTAGAGTACTATTACGCATCGGAAAGCCGTTAGAAAACTATTAGCGCTGCATTGTAAAAAAAATTTGTTAATTTCACAGGAAAAAACTGCCAGCTGGTGTGCTGGTTTAAATCCGTTTATTTCACAGAAAAATGCTGTTAATTAAAAACATTTTCCTGTTTTTTAAGCAGATAAGTACTGTTATTTTAATAGACAACTCTGGGCCGCGATGGCTATGGGGATAAAGCGTTCTTCTTCCAATGAAGCGAACCGGGTTCGAATCCCAGCGGATACGAATTCCACATCCGGCTTGCACCGACCACAGTGCTGACGTATAATATCCTCAGTGGTAGACGGATCATGGGTTAGAGTCCCTTTGCCGTAAGGTTAACTGTGGGAGGTTCTCGTGGTCTTCCTCTCCATGTAAAGCAAATGCGGGTAGTTCCATCAAAAAATCCTCAACGAAGGCAAATTTCTCCCAATACTTGATCCAGGAATTACCTTGTCTTCTGGATTGGGTTCAAAATTACAAGGCTAAGTTAGTACTCGTAAACCCAAAAATTGTGTCGGCTCTTCAACGACAGTTCTGAAATATAAAATAAGATTTTATTACTTGATAATGTTTTGAATTTTTTCCCTCTTAGTTATTAATGTATGATCCTCCATGTGAGTACTTTCTTTGGCTTTATTTTGAGGTGTAGTTTAACAACACACTGTTTATATCATTTCAAAAATTGATTATGAAGCATCATTTTGATGTCGAGCTTAATTTCCTTCAATTAAAACGGCTATAAGATATATTATATTTTTTAAAGGAAATAGATCTGTAATATTGAGTCAAAATTTTTTCGAGAAAGAAAAGCAGGGACGATACTTAAAACTGAAGTTTATCTTAAAATTTAAGATGGCGCTCTGGGGAAACAATTAAGAGCTATGATTGGTTCATTTACATTCCATTTTGTAAGCCGTTTTGTCTGTAGAATCACTTAAGAACCCTAATTGAACTCTCATTTTCTTCAATTATTGCTCAAGTAGTCTGTCACTTAGCTCATTATTTCTTCTTGCTTTTTTTTATTTCATTTCGGGTTAATTAATTCAGAGAATAAACTTCGTTGTGTTTGAATATCTTTTGTATTTGGAAGCATGCGGATATGAAATACAAATTTCTAATTCTTCACAACATGATGAAACTTAGTACATCTGTGTTATAAGGGAAAAAAATGTTTTTTTGATAGTAAAATACAATTTATTATTAAATTAGAGTTTATAATTTTTTTTTATTTTTACAATAATTTAATTTTATATTTTAAAATATAATATAATAAAAAAATGAAAAAAGAATAATGAACGATAAGTAATGAAACAGTCTAAAAAGATCTTGGTTAAAAGATTTAACGATTTCGTTGCAATGTCACAAAACCAAAATGACGGCAATTATTTACTTGAAATATGTGGAGATTTGCATGTAAAGGTTCGAAACATGTAAAGATTAAGAAAGAATTATTTATACTTTTTAGTTAGGAATCAATAAATCTACCTAAAAAAAATTAATGTTGTTTTTCTAAGTAAAAAAAGAAAAAAGAAAAAAGAAAAAAAAAAGCTCAACCAAGTTTTTGAACGAATTAAAATCATATCAAGTGTTTATTTTAAATATATAGTTAAAAACATTTAGAATAAGGTTATAATAACTATTTGCTTCATTTATTTTGCAGTCATTTATTTAAAATTTGATATTTAGGTTTCTTTTTTAATAATAACAATTGTATTTTCTTCAATTTCTCCTAATTTAACGTTTCAATTATCTGCAATGATTTTAAAATATTAATATACAAATAAATTTCATGAAAACATTAATTCCACTTTCAAAGTAGAGTAAATTTGGACCTTGGCCACCAGGCCAATCTTTGCTCGCCAAGATTTGGACAAATAGTAGCCAAATCTGGTAAACAATATCTTCCCATATATTACATGAAAACTGACCATTTATCCCAACTCCGGAAACTGTTGATGGAACGGAAGAGGCTCTTCTTGCAAGAACTTCATTACGGTATCTTTGTAACAGTAGAACTGTTCTGAAATCAGAGAGAGGAAGATAAGATATCCTGAGTATTCTAAAAGCGAGAAAAAGTATGTTTTTAAGGATACATTTTCGAAAGTGGTTGATAAGATAATTACCCCGTCTGGAATATATGGCTTTGTAATTGTCACTTTGAAACTGTCCTTATAAATCTTCATATAGCTAGAGTTTATGTAGATATATTCTACCCCCACGATATCAAACGATATCACTCTTTTCGATAACCTTTCCTTCTCCCCCTTATAAATCCTGTTTCCAAGGTCGCACTTGGGGGAGGGGAGGTGACAAGGACAATTATTCTAATGCCAAATTGATATTCTATCATTAATAGAAACATAGTATTTATTTTTAACTAAATTATTAAAAGAAATAACAGTTGATTATTTTATGTATAAAATAAATAATTTTATAAATGTGTAAAATACGTTTAGTTTTCTGTAGAAATAAGCAGGCCATCTGTGAATCAACCAAGAGGAAGCTCAGACGGTCTAATTTTGTAGATAAGTACTTCTTCGTATTTTATTTTATTATTTTTTTTAATATTATTTATTATTATTTTTATTTATAGCCGACGTTGAACAGCCGACCCAATTCAAAGTGTACGGCTACCAGTAAGGATCACTATTAAAAAAGCATGGGAAAAAGGAGCACCAGAAAAAAAGCATTTGAAAAAAGAGCACCAGGAAAAAAGCATTGGAAAAAAGAGCACCAGGAAAAAAGCATTGGAAAGAGGAGTACCAGAAAAAAAGCATTGGAAAAAGAGCACCAGGAAAAAAGCATTGGAAAAAAATAGCATCACAAAAAAAGTATCAGAGAAAAAAGCACCAGAAAAAAAGTATCAGGGAAAAAAGCACCAGAAAAAAAGTATCAGAGAAAAAAGCACCAGAAGAAGCATTGAAAAAAGGGCATTCGAAAAATGGCTTTGAAAAAAAAGAGCACCATATTAGTAATTATATTATGTGAATCCAACAAACGATTTAATACGGGCCGTCGAGTCGAAATTTAATGTAAGTAAATATTTATTCGAGTGAAATTATATTTAAAAAAAATATTAACAAATTAGGATTAATTTAAACTTTATAGAAAAGATCTTTCCCCACTTCAAACCACAAAACAAAGTTATTAAGCAATTCAAAAATTTAACAAAAGAAAGGATAATACATAACTTTACTTGAAACTAGGTTGAGGGCAAGGGGGATCTAGCTCATAATCAGTCTACCACGGAGGATATTTTATATCTGCACTGTGGTCGGTGCGAGGCAGGTGCGGAATTCGTATCAACCAGCCATCACTGAGATTCGAACCTGGATCACCTTATTAAGAGGCAAGTCTTCTACTCCATGGGTCACGAGTTAGTTATTGTTATCCATAATTATTTTAGAAGTTATACATAAAAGCAAAATGTTTAGTATACCACATTGACAGAAAATATTTACAACGCGTAGCAGTATGTAACACATACAATTAACTTTCCTCCAACAGAATATAAATCATATTCGTTTTTCTTTTGGCATAATGGATGACATTAATAGACTATATAAACTTTTAGTCCTTTGTGCCTCACTAAAAGTACTTATGTGCAATTTCACATAAATTTTTCTTATTTAGATGACGTTCTTTGGGAGAAAAAAAAGAGAAAAAATTTGCAATGCTTGGAAACAAAACAATGTGTAATAAGTTTTTTCCCAGTCAAATGAACTTGTTCACTTAGAAACACTCTTAAATAATTCTTACGTAAGTAATTTATGTATTATGTCTTAGAATAATGTGATTTATACAATTCAGAGCAAATAAAGGTTAGATAAATGTATAATTTATTTGATGCAATGTATATATTACCACTAAAGAGCACAAATCAGTTATTCTGGAGATTATTTAGGTAATGTGCAATTACACTGTTAAAATTTTCATTCTGAAATTACTATAGATTACTAAGATACGAAATCTTGAACTTACGAAAACCTTTAATGTGCACAATACCCAGGTAAAATGGAGAAAACACTTGATTTCGCTCTTAGAACGATCATCTTAGTTAATTTTCAGACTAGCTTAGTATTGCGCTCATAAATGGCTTTTCAGCTTCATCGGTTTAAAAAAAAAAAAAAAAAATGAATTTTTAGCATCGACAAAACGTTTATAAAACAGACTTGTTTGTAAAAAAGTTTAAAAACAGTCTGTTATAAAACAGTTAACGTTTATAACACAATTAAATATTGTAACTTTAATTAAAAATAACATTATTTAATGTCTTTTACAATTTTTATAGATTTGTTTCCAATTTTACGCTCTAAAAATCTTCAAATAATTCATAATAAAGGCAATAATTGAAGGGAAAACCTTAAAACATGTGGAAACTTTTTTAACAGAGCTGATTTTGTGATAATAACAAACAGTTATGACTCAGTCTATTTTTTCTTCTGACTTAATGTTTGTATTTGTTCTTCATAATATTGATTTTTTTCGTCTTTCCGAAAACCTAAATTTGAAACATAAAAAAACCAACATCTAAATTTTTCATGGAAATGGAATTTATTCGTAATTTTATTCCGAAAAAATGCTTCATTTTATGTTTCTACGTATGTACTAGACATTATGTTTGTTTGTTTTTTCTGGAAAAGGAGCACATTTTAGAGCACTGATTAATAATGGAGAGTTAATTATTCACAATCACTTCTTCCTGAGGTGTGCATATTAAAACAACTATTTTTTTAAAAAATTATTTCCTTCAAAAAAATGGCGAATGTTTTTGGTTTCTGATTTCAGTTTTTGTTAAGTAGTTCTTAAAAAAATGACTCTTTCATAAAATTTCATACTTTAAAAGCAGTTTAATTTACATAAATTTACGCAAATAATTAATTTTTACGAAACGGGCAAACGTTTTCTTTTGCAATTTAGAAATTTTTGACTGATATTACATTGAATATTGAAAAATAATGAAAATAAATATTGAATATTGAAAAATAATGAAAATAATGACTCTTGAACGAAAATAAATTACTCTTTCAAAAGGTGGATCAAAATAAGAAACCTTAAAATTTCGAGAGTTTTTTATTTTTTTTTATTTTTTTTTTTTTAAGAAAGCCAGCAACGTTTTCAAACTTGTAATAAGTTTCTATAAACAAATAATCGATTATTTACTTAATAATTAGTTTTTTTTAAGAAAAATTATTTACTAAAATGCTATAAAAAGAAATGACAAATTTTAAAAACTATGTTTCTTTTTCCAGTAATAATATATTGAATAAATTACTAAAAGAATATGCATTTAAAAATTTTTGTAATAGTATTTCTCATCGAATTTTAAAAAAATTCAAAATAAAAGAAGCTAATTTAAGAATAAAAAATTATTTTTCTCCAGTAGCTTTTCTCACAGTTCATAAGAGATCTTTTTCACAAACCAAAATTCAACTTAATTTAAACTTGATTTATGCATACACCAAAATTACTAGATAAAAAGCCGCTTCAGACTTTCGAACTCAACTGCCGAACATGAAACCTAATTTTAAGACAGTCATTGAAGGAACAATGAAAAAAATATTATCTTCCCATTAAATATTTCCAAATAAAAAAAATTTTTTATTTTGGAGGTCATATTTACACCTGCTAATGAATTTTATTTAATAGTCAGGATTTCACCAAAAGAAGTTCGATCGCTTAGAGTTCAGTAATAGAAAAAAATTGAGAATCATTGCTTTTAGAACAATAAAGAAAGAAGAAAAAGACTGGGATTGCATTTATGCATCGAATAGAATAATTTAAACGCCTCTTGCTGAAGAATGAATTTAACGTCAATCCAAGAAAAACTGATGTTAAAATTTGAAGATATTAGGAAACAAGTTTTAAAAATGTATAAGTGTATCTAATCATTTTTTTAAATTAATTAAAATACGTAATTTTGTGTTTATAACAGTAGTTTGAATAAAGCGATTTTCCATTCATTAAAAAATAAATAAATAATGATAAAGAATTATTTAAGTCTTTTGCAGTTCATGGACGTTTTTTTAACTAATTTCGTAGCAATAAAAAAAATTAATGGTCTTCGCGTGAAACCACAGGAATGTTACCCTCCCCCAGTATATAAATAATCATTATCAGAAAATAATTTAATTGAAATAAATTAAAAGATAATTTAATCATAAGGAAGTATCAAATTTTAGAATATTTTTAGTGACATTAATAACTCGAATTCTTTTGAATTTTAAGAATTAAATAAAGATTCGAAGTATACAAATCACGAAATTTACATAAAGACATTTTCTTAGACCTCTATTTGAAGAAATCACTGGAGGAAAAAAACAACAACTTTTTAACGTTTTACTACCAATTTAATGCAATTAAATATTTATTCCAATGTAATTAAAAAAATTAATAACGTGCAAGGTTTAATTGGAAGTTAACAGAAAAAAATTATTAAAATAGCACCATTTTCAGGTTTTTCTTTACCCATAGTCTTTTTTATTCGTTTATCCTTTTTTAATAAAGGAATGATTCCAATTTTCCATGAGTCATAAATCATCAAATAAGCCAATGAAGATCTAATGACGTCTGTCATCAAGTTGTCTGTTTAATAATTCTATCCTGCTACTTGCTACTCCTTGTGACACAGTTGACAGTCCATCGAACAACATAAGAACATTTGAGTTTTTGATCAAACACAGTCCTTGAAAAAATATGCTCTTTGCCATCCTCCGCCATTTATCTTTTTCACTTTACGTCTTTTTCTCTTTTTCTTTTTCTTTTTAAACTCCATCCCCTATTCAGAGGGGCTGCAAAAAATAAAAAGATGCCCGGAAGTTGACCCGGGGAATGTTTTTGAAGGAGGAGGGCATATGGTGAGCATCTTGTCACGTGGCTGCAACCCCTTTGAACATCCGTATGGGGATCGGGTGTAGGAGTAAAAAATAGTTTTCACTGAACTCAGGATGAGGGAAGATTTCCTTTCTAGCTTTTCACCCTTGAATTATTATTTCACTTTTTTTTTTCGCTGGTGCACCTTTTTTTATGACACCTCCACGCATGTCACAGAATTATAAAGTTATGATGAATTAGGTGTCGAAGGTATCTGTATTTTAAACCATATGTTTTGAATTCGGATAGGGATGTTTTTTGAAATTGGATCATCCGAACTTATTTTAAAAGCATTTTGTATAGACAAAAAACGAATGTAAATGTAAAAGTGAATTAGATATTTATAATAAAATAGACTTTAAAAAGGCTTTCTTTGATAAATGCTTACTAAAAAGGAGAAAATAATTTTTTGATTCTTGAGGTTAAGACAGAACTCGTAAAACAGGAAGGTGTTGAAACAAATCTGGCATGGATGATTTCTTTCAACTCTTCTATGATTAATACTTTTACATCTAACAATTTTAATTAAAGATTATTTTTTCCTTTTTTGTACACTTATAATAAAAACTGCACAGTATTTTTATTTATTTAGTTTATTTACTACTTTTTAAATATTTCATATTTTCAACATTTAAATATACATAACATAAATATACAGAATATACATAAAGGCTAAAGTGTTGCAAAGTATTAAGGATTTAAACTTGGTTTTAGACTGCGTTATATAAAATAAAAACCTACAAGATATAATAAAATTTAAAAAAAAGTAATAGGAAAAATGGCCGAAAAAAAATCCTTTCAGACTGCATTGCCAAATTAAAAACAGAAAGTGGTGATGCGATGTTCGTCTTAATAATATATGAATTTGATTACAAATTTTATTTGTACTCCTCAGCCTGAATTGAATGTAATTGCATATTTATTCGAAAGTAATCAGACGATTTTCAGAAATTAATTAATAAACATGATATAATTTGAAATTTAGTGGTTTCGACTATTTGAAAAGAAATTAAGTACGTTTTCGTTTTTTTTCCTTCTTTTTAATTTCCCTTTCTTAGTTTTTCCTTAGTGTTTTTAATAATTTTTCCGCTGATGCATTCTGCTCATGACATTACCAAACAGTTTTACATGAAATATATTTATACAAAACTTATATCGGGCATAAACAAACCTTTTGCAATTATTTCGAAATTTCATCATTCTTAATAACTTGCTTAATTACCGACTGTATAAAATGGTTGTCGCATGTTTGAATAGTCAAAATTTAAGTAAAATTCTATAGAATTCTTGCAAATTTAAAGAATTTACAAGAATTTTTTTGATGTCTTGTTATGTGTAAACAATGAACAAGAAGGAAAACAATAACATTTTTAAAGAGATATTTCTAGTATTGCTAAAACATCAATAATCGCTTAAATTCATCTCTTAGAAACTGCCTGAAAGTTCAAGGTCGTTCAAACTTTTTAAAAATCTAATGACCGCCATGGTATTTAAAGATTTTGTATAATTTTATTGTTCTTTTTTACAATCTTGATAATTTGATCTCATAAAATACATTACAACAACCTTAGAGCTAAATTTACCTCTTTCAGTTAAACAATGCAGAATAAGATTGCAAAAAAAAGGGGGGGGGGAGAGATAATTCGAGAGGGAAGAAAAAAAACATAGTCAATCTCGCAGCTGTTTTTACAGATTTCGAGAACTCAAACAAACTTAGGAGAAAGATTGAATTTAGATTGAATTAGAAAGATTGAACATTATAGAACATACAGAATGAATCATTATTTTTCATGTTATTAAATAGTCCTTTATAATAAACACCATCTGCTATGTTCATATAAGGATTATAGATCGCAAACGGTTTTACTAAAAATTTCAGTTAAAACAAAATACACTGTATAACAAAAATATCGACGCACCAACAAGGAGTTGACCGATTGAAACGAAAATTGGTGGATAGGAAGACAATGTACAGAAGAGTAAATGGTTAAAATTTCAGAACAATTAAATAATTTTTGCAGAGTTACAGTAACAAGTTCAATAAGGTGTTGACCCGCCTCTAGACTGGATACAAGCTGCCACACGGCGTGGCATAGACCGATAAAACTCCCGGATGGTCTCTTGCGGTATTTCCTGCCAAATTCAATCCAATTGTCGAACGAGGTCATCAACATTCCGTGCCAGATGCAATCGCCTTCCCATCATATCCCAGACATGCTCGATGTGAGAGAGATCTGGTGATCTGGCAGGCCAAGGAAGAGTTTGACAAGCTTGCAGACAGTTCATAGCAACACGTGCCGTATGTGGTCTGGTATTGTCCTGCTGAAAAACCAGCCCAGGGTGCTGCAAAAGGAACGGTAGCAAAACAGGTCTTAGGATGTCGTCGACGTACCGCTGTGCAATAAGTGTACCTCTAATGACGACCAAAGGGATCCGGCTGTCAAAGGAAATGGCACCCCAGACCATAATGCCTTGTTGAGGGCCGGTGTGGCGTGCAATAGTGAAGGCAGGATCCCCCCCTCTGCCCTGTGCGTCTCCAAACACGTCTTCGATGATCGTCAGGACACAGTTGAAAGCGGGATTCGTCGCTCAAGACTATACGTCCCCAGTCGGCATCATTCCAGCCTGATCGAGCCAAAACATTCATGCATACGAAATTTCAAAGCAATCAGATGAGTGCTTCTTGGTGCGTCGATTTTTTTGTTATAAAGTGTATATTTTATAGAAAGATTTAGAAATGATTTCAAGTAATTAAACGAATCTTCGACTTTTAAAATTATTATTTTCTTTATTAAATTGCTGATGTACACTTATGACAAGTTTTTACATTCAAGTTAAGAATGTTGCTAAAAATGTTGGATGAAGTACCGGAAAAAGAGCGTCTCGTTAGTAATTATACAAATTTAGCAACCAGTTCAATATGGATCATTGACCAGAATTTAATGTCGTTAAATATGAAATTAAGTATTTTTTTAATTGATTAATTTAAAAGGATTAATTTAAACTTTATAGAATATACTATTTAATAAAATGATTAGGACTCTTTACACAGTTCTAAAATTGTTTTAAATTTTAGTAATTACACTCATTGTAATATCATGTAATAATATGCCTACTACTTTTTTAACTAGTATTTTTTTTAAATTATTGTAGTGAAATATTTCATTTTTGGTAATATATTTAACTTATTAAAAGATAAACCCCCTCAGAAATTATTGTTAAATGATATATTACTTATAACAATGTTATTATATTTGCATTAAAAATGAAAAACATTTAAATATTAAAAGCTCCTTTCAGTCAACGTCAAATTAAACTTTGAATCTTAATTTATTTATTTTTGAAAAAAAAATTAAAATTGCTATGGAATAAATATTTATTTATATTAAATTGCTGCTCAATAATTTGAATTGAATCGGTTGTTAAATTCGTATTATTAATAGGGAAGTGCTTTTCGTTATCGTGATTTTTTTTCCATCTACCGTTTCAGACATATGATTTTAAGAATATTGCTTGTTGTAGAAGATTTTCTAATTTTAAAAATTATGCTTTAAATTATTTTAAAAAGACGCTTTATTCAGCTATAAAATGTTTGTCGCTGTAAAAAGTATTTATGCTAAAAAAAATAGAACCAACTTTTAATCTAATAATGGGATTTCCATTCCATCATTTGAAATGTTTTCATGATTTAAAGGGTCTCCCTGATAAAATTAGTGCGATATACTAATTAAATGAAAATCTAATCAGGCACGAAAATCTATTTTCTAAAGACATATTCATCAAATACAGAGCAGGATGATAAAAGCCCCTGTAAGTCACGTGGCGCTTTCCCCCTGTTCAAACTTCCTCTCTTTCCAACCGGATGTTTTCATTTTGGCTTCGTTCCGGCTTAGGTCCCAAATTTTATAGGACTACACTGAGGGTTTTGAAATTCTTCTAGATAAAGAATGATCTTAAATCCAGCCGGATTTATGACTGTAAATATGTAATAATAAAATGAAGAGTTTGTCTGTATGTCTCTCATATAACTCCAGATCCGTTTATGCTAGTGTCCTGAAATTTGGACAGTGGTTAAAAAAGGTAATTTTAGCATTCAACCCTAAAAATATATTAAAAGATTTCAGTTAGATCGCCCGAGAGAGACTTTTGAAAAATGGAATTTTTTTCATTGGTATGGAACCCGCCATTGATAAAAATTAAATTGCAGACGATTCCTTTTATTTTTATATTTTTTAATATTTTTAAGATTTCATCAGTTATGTTTGCTAGCAAACGACACTCATTAAAACAGGAGTTTGTTGCATGTTCTTTAATATTAAAATTTTTTTTTTATTCGTTATGTCAGATAAAGTCAACGATTAACAGGCGGATTACGTCACCGAATTAGTATTCCTAAAGTTATCCAAAACCACGTGTTAGTTAGGCTTCAAAAAATCTTTATATAAGAATAATAATTTAAAATCAACAGTATTTAAAATAAAAATAATAAGTTATACAATAAAAACAAAATTAATAGAGAAATGGTACCAAATTATTTAGGAGAAGCGTGAAAATTAACCATACTATTATTGACGCCAATGAGGCTTAATTAATTTTGAAATCAGGTTCTAATTGAAATAAAAAATTATATATAAACTAAAAAGTAAAGTTAATAAGGAAAGACACTTATTCGCTTAGGGGTATCTTACAAAATTGAGTTACTAATTTTATCACAAATGATGCTTAATTAATTTTGGTAATAGTTATTATTCCAAATATAAAATATGTACTATATATAAAAAGCAAAATTAAGAAAGAAATGGTATTACCCTCTTCTTAGAAAGTTTAGGCTCTCCTATTGCTTAATCTGATCTATAAAGCTTTATATATGCCACTGCTTATAATAAATATATAAATAAAATAAAATAGATAAATAAAATTGAAAAATATTCGTTAAGAAACAATAATATAAAAGGCCTAAATTTCAATAAAAATTTCAGAAATAATTTTTCTTTTTCCATAAGCACCCCTTAGTTGTCACGCATGATGCAGTTTGATGAATTTAGAAGCCCTAAAAAAAACCAAATGAAAAAGAAAGTAAATAAAAAGTTTAGAAAAATGCAAATCATAAATATACAAAGATTCCGATTTTTATGAGTCATCAAAATTTGCAAAATAAAAAATAAATAACTATAGAGTGATTTCCCGTTTTCTTCCTTATTAAAATTTTTATTAAACGATAAAGATTTCATTCGCCTTTTTTACATTTTTAGATATTTCTATTTTTTATAGTCATCTTCACATTTTACCTTTGCCTAGAATTACTTTCCCGTTGTCTCCATCACGTTTCGTATTTTATGATGGTTAAGAGAGTGTTTTATGAATATAGGTGAGTGATTTCGCTTGAAATCGTGCCTTGAGTCACTTTTCCGTTTAAATGGTTTCAACCGTTTAAATGATCATTCGTCCATTGAATCACATTTCTTGAAATGTACACAATGCATGTAATAAAATTACCTGTAATATGAAATTGCTGGTTTGAGCATTGGAATCCCCAGGATATAATATTTTATTGCAGGGCATATTTTTTATTTAAGAGAAAATTTTTTAATACCGTGTAAATAAATATCAAGACTCAAGACTATTTAAATACGTTTGAATAAATGTGCATGATGTTCTAGAAGAAAAAAAACCCGTTTTTGAATTCTTGTCATAAAATAGAGATTTTATATTGGAAAATGACAAAATTAAAAACTTGTACAAGCATTAAACAACGTGTAGATTGAATTATGCTTTTATAATGATTGTTAAAATGGTAAATAGGCATCAGAACTCCATTTTTTTAAAAAAAAAATTCATGAATATTTACAAAAAAATTTTAATTAAAAAATACTAAAATAAAAAGGGGAAATCACTTTCTTAAATTTACGTATTTTATCACACTGAACACGATACAAAATTTCACTGTTGAACCCGCGTTCTTTTTTCTTTTTCCTATCAGTGAAATATTTTTACACTTAATATTAATTTTTGCACAGGTGTCTCAAAATTTAAAAAGAAAATTATAATCTTAAAAATGATAATCTTGGGGAAACATTTGAATAAATAATCATTAAAAACCAGTATTATATGTCAGGAAACCTGGCGAAACATTGTCATTTAGATAAATAAACTTTCATGAAAAAATAATTTGAAAAAAAAAAAAAAAAAAAAATGGGAAGGAAAGCACTTTTTTGAATCAATAATTTATCTGGCAAAACATTATTTCCACGTTCTACCAATAAAATATTATTTATCACAATTAATAATATTTACTTTATATAGGTGGTAGAAAATCAAAAACCAGCTTTTCAATTCTTTATCAAACGATTTATTTTTTGCCCCTTAATTATTTTATGACACTCTTTTTAATTTTTAAAGAAGAGATTTTAGTTAAATTTCGTAAATAAATGTAAATAAATATATTACAGTGCAAATTGTAAATTCATAAATAAGTCGTTATGTTTTTATGTCAAAGAGAGCGTAGAAAAATAATTCTTTATTATTGAAAAAATTAACATTAATTACACGATACTGATTATTTCATATTGTTATAATTAATTCGCTGTTTTATATTCTTAAAAAATGAAATTTTTGCGATTTAGCATTTCGCAGTAAAATAATTTTAAGATTTTTTTCCGCTTGAGTTCGTTAAGATCTAAGAAGAAAATATATATAAACATTAGTGATGCTGTTCTCAGAAACTTTGATCAAAATCTTTAAGATGTCGCTCATTCCTTCCATCCTCAAATGAAATGAAAGCTTCGTGGTTTGGCGACCTATCCCTTTTTTTGCGCTTTCGATTTTTGATTGCAGGAACGTGCTTGCCATAGCGAACTTACCAATTCGTAAAAACTTGTTATTAATTACTTGTTATTAATACTAGTTATTAATTTAATGCTTTTGTGTTTTTATAATACATATAACTTTTATTTTTAAGTTAGTTTAGCGTTCTTATAACTGGAACATTACAGTTCGAAAAATAAGTTTCTGTCGATTATTTTTACTTCATTAAAAATATTTTGTTGCTGATATGTACAGAATAAACCTGTGTAAAAAAATCAATCATTAAGTAAATAAATAACTTTGATTACATTCAATCTTATTACAATCATACATAAACTTGGTATTAGGTTAATATTTGCTTTCCCTATTTACATTATTAGAAGTTAAAAAATATTTCTGGTAGCACTTCAATGTCCTGACATTCATAAGCCAGGAAAATGACAACCAGGATAATGACTAATTCGCCATTTTATAGCATATAACTTTACTTTAATTTAATATTTTAGCCTAAGACGTTTATATTCTGCAGAAAACAACATGATTTCTTAAAATAACTCAGATAAATCTATGTAGTTTATGTTATTAATGATTTCAAAAAGCCAGGAAAATGACAACTGGAAAACCTACTCCCCTTGAAAAAATTTTTGAAATAGATTTTGAACCAGAAAATTGGTTCTTTATTCATGTAACAAGACATGTTCAGATAGGAGGGTATCTAATCAATCTATAAACATAAGATATTGATTGCTGGCTCTATCTATTTTGGTTATAAACCACTAAATAAAAGTAGCCAGGAAAATGACAGATTTTCTTGGGACAAACAAATTATTGACAGAAAAAATTATTTTAAAGGAAGTTTTTGTAAATAATACCATCTGTGTATATTCTATAAATGCTTACACCGGTTGAGATAAAAAAAAAAATTAGATATTGAAAAATTTATGGGAAGTTTTAAAGCTAATTATTATTGGGAACATTGTTTGGGACATGCCAGAAACATGATATGTTGAAGTTCAATTAAATTTTTTAACTATACAAAACAGTCGATGCTAGGCTATTTTAAAATGTTAACAGCAATGCTATTTATTAAATTTTTTCTAAAAAAAAGGTCTTTTAGTAGTTTAGTATTAGATCTTGGTGCAAGTGACTGTAAATTGTCATATTTCGTGAGAATCACCCATATACATTCAGAAATTGAGAGCTTGATTAGTGTATTTAGAGTAAAACAATCAAATCGCATTCAGTAGGAATGTTTCCTACTTTTGTAAAAATTCTTCTTTAATCTTTCAACTTTTTTAGTTAATTTTCTGAAAGAAGTGTTCAAAATTTTGATTCATATGAAAATTATAAATTAAATCAATTGAAAAATCAACCGTTAAACAATTAACAATCGCTAACCGTCAAAAAATAAACTTCTCAAAAATTGAAGAAATTTGGAGCGATCCAAAACCTTCGTGTCTTGGAACAGACTTGGTCCATTGTTTTAACACATTGTATGGGTCTCTGGAAGATAATTTCACATTTTTTACTTATTTTACCCTAGCTAATTAATCAAATCTAATGAAGCGAATTATTTTACACACGATTAAAAAATTCTAAGATAATTTTACCCAATAAATTATTTTTTATAATTATTTAGTATTTTTTTATTTTTTATTATTTCACTTACTATTGGATTATTGTTATATACGAATAAAATATTGAATTGTAAGGTATAAAAAGATTTTAACCATATTAATCTACGATAAAACTGAAACATGAAATTCAAAATTTTGCATTTGAGAAATAAAAATTTTAAAATACGACTTTTTGGCAATGAGGAAACATGCAAAAAATACATTAACATAAAACATTAACATTAAGATGTTCAAATTTGACTGCTCTTCAGTCTAAACTGTTTTTTTACATTTTTATTGGGACCATGTTTTCTACATTTTGAAAGTCAAAGATCTAATTCTGTTAAAATAAAATGTATCTTTATTCAGAGAAAAAAAAAATGAATAACTGAATTGTCTGCTTTTAAGTTCAACTTCCATTCTTATTCCGTAGAAAAAATTGGACTATTTTCAGATGAATAGAATATAGAGTGTGGTTTTTCTTACTTTAAACCGCAGTTTTTTTAATGAATAAAAAACCCTCAAGAAAATATATAAATTTGTCCACATGTTTTGATTAATTACATTCCAGAGGTACAAGAAAATGAATGACTCAAAATTGTGAGCAAGGCCGGATTAACCATTAAGCACACTAAGCACGTGCTTAGGGCACCAGGGGATAGGGGGGCACCACAAAGCCTGACTAAATGTTAGGAATATATAATTAAATTTTTTTTGAAACATTACTTAAAAAATTTATTATTTTGAGCCTCCATTTTAAGAGTAGATAACAAGCTTTTTTAAGTACGAAATTTTACATAATAAAAGAAAAAAAAACAAAAGATGTTATGTATCAAAAATTTTTGGTCTTATAATTAAATTAGGTAGCGAATTTCTATGCGATAAAAGATCTACTTATTTATCCATTACAATGATTCCATAACATACTGCTACGATTCATGTTTACATAATATTTTTCGCAGTTGTAGCAAAGTTAATGCTTCGTCAATTTGATTTTTTTATGTAAAAAAAATTTATTTACAACATTTTGATGCAATGATTTGATGATGTAAAATATGTGATTTTTGATGTGAAAAAAAAAACTGTATTATGCATGTTTGCAGTTTTTGTGCATGTTTTTGTTTTTATGTGCTGCACATTTTTCAAAAATATTTGCTTACACTATATTTTTAATTATATTCTCATTGCATATTAAAAAGAAGTCATCAAATTACGTAAAGGTTGTGTTACAAAAATTTATTTCAAAATTTTACGTCAAATAATTTTTTTATTCACAGACAGAGAACATCCTTTCATCTCAGATATTTTTAAGCATCCTATAGTCGACTCGTTCCCCCTTCCTTTTTTTTAGAGGAAAGGGCCATATCTCAGAAAATTCAAATTATCTTCCTTTCGAGGGGTACAGATACAAATAAATGATGACTTAAGATTGAAGAAAGTGGGAGGTCTAGGAAAAGAAAAGTTTCTTGATTGACATAATTTTCAACCAATAACTTTATTTAAGCTACATTCAGTAACTAATTTCCCGTATTTACACACCCCCGTATATACACACAAATTAAACATTTTGGTAAACACTTTACACCTTAGTATACAGGATTTTGTTTCAACTTGGTTCGTGTTTAGATTATTTTACTTTTTCGCATTGTTTAATTTCTATTTAACTTTATCGATTATTTCACTATTTGATTTTTGTGACTATTTTAAGAGAAAAGTTTCGGGCGACGATCATATAAAGACAAACATGACTCTTGCAGAAATTTTAGAGTTGATGTAGTAACCATTTATTCTATTTAAATTGGTTCTCCTTCCTTGTTCCCAATGTTTATTGAAAATGAAAATGTTTTTATAAACAATACTTGAGGAATCTTCCATTTCATTGGGCAAATAATTTTAATTATTAAATTTTGAACAGGTTTTTAAAGGCAGATTAATGAAATATAGCTTTAATTTTGTTCAAACGAAATCACTAATTTATTTTTAGGAAAAGCTAAAGTCAGGTGTTTGATAAATAGCCTTGTTAAAATGGTTAACTTTGATGTTTCTCCACTTCGAAAATATTTATTTTCAAACTTCTTCTTTTATCAGCTTTGCCTGTACCGAAATTTTGAATTCAAAAGTTCTTTTTCTTCTTTTTTTTATGTTAAAATGTGTACTAAAATCTAGTAGAAGGTATTTCAAAGTTGGTTATTTTAACATATAATGTAACATTTAATGTATAATATGTAAAATAACTAACCATCTTTTCTTAAAAACTTAAAATTTTATTTGCAATTCGTAATTAAATTTTATCATTTTAATCTTTAAAATAGTTAATATTTCAATAGGCTATTGAAATTATAGTATCGATAGTTTTTCCTTATTTTAACAAAGTCATTTCTTGTATATAAAAATTATAAGGAACAAATAAAACTATTGTTTGTGACTCTAAAAATTATTATGATATTTTTACGGAAATATGAGAAGAAAAAAAATAAATTTCATGAAAGGAAAAAAAAAAAGATAAAATTATACGTGAATGCACAGAAAAAGTTTATTGTACTGAAACATTATTCTAAATATAAACATTATATCAACATTATTCTTGCTTTTGACAGCATGCTGTAATAGTGTACAGCTTATATTGCTTCAGGTAGTAGCTAAACCCCTCAAATAATTTTATCAATAATTATTATTTATCGATCAATATTGATTATATGTCTGAATAAATATAAGTAAAGAGTTTAATTTTTCTAAAGCATTATAATATTTTAATTATAAAAAATTAATTAAACCTAAATGAAAAAATAAAATTACAATTTTTGAAAATTATATAATTTTTTTTACATTTTAAGCATTCTATTACATAATAATACTCAAAAGTAGTAAAAAAAATTTTCAAATTTTTGTTAAAAATAAAATGTGACATATTTCTTAGGAGGGGATGCCGTATTATAAGTTTTAAGAAGTAATTAAATTTTTTTTAAGTAATTTATCTTATTGAAATAAATTTTATTCTATGACGTTATAATTTAAATATTTATTCGATTTTAAATAAAAATTTTAAGTAACAATACACAAATTTTATTTCGATTTATTTTATGAATTTGTCTTTAAATGTTCCAAAGAATATGTGAAATATTTAGTACACAAAATTTGAGTAGGCAAAGTAGATTTCGGTTGGTTTAAGATAAATGTTGGTTCAATAAAATTACATACAATACTTCTGTTTATGTTTCTAAGGATTGTATTTTTCCAAATCTAAAATTATTTTCTATAAAACTTATGTGGTATTATGTACGCGTATGCATACAGGAATAAAAAATATCGTTAACACACACCAAAAAAAAAAGTGAATAAATTAAAAATGATGGTTTGTTATGTTCTACTGATTACTAATTAAGTTTAGTTTTTATATTATATTCATTGTTGCTCTATTTATGTTTTTGTTTTGTATTATGAAAACACGAATGTTCTAAATTGGTAAACGAAAATCTGATAATTGAATTTATATACTAGAATGCAAAGTTTCTTGACAATGACGTCACGGCTGGCGGAGGAAGAAGGAGAAATAAGTTCAGTCGTTATATAGAAGAAATATAACTAAATAAAGATACCATTCCGCGATGCGCCGCTCGTAAATTTGAAAATATATAAAATTTTAAGAAAATTATAGCAAATTAACGCTATATATGTGTGGGTTAAGATAACTTATCATATTTCTATTGTGAAATGCGTAATTTACCTCGAAATACAGACATCGCGCCGGGAACTATTTTCTTCGTTTGCCCTCAGCATATTTCTCCATTGTCAAGAAACATTGCAGTTTAGTATAGTTATTTAAAGTATTTTGTTTTTGCATTTTTTTACTTATTGAGGACAGAGTGTTTATTTACTGAGACAGCTTTTTCAGACCAAAGTTACTGCTATCACTTATGAGAATTTTATGTACAGGTTTAATGGAGTAGTTTTAAGTGATTTCTATCATTTTTTCTAAAAGGTCATTATTTTACTAGTCAAATTAAGATTTAATTGATAGATATTTATTGCTCCTAAACTCTTCTGTACCTTTGACAGGTTACCTAATTAAGAGAATGTCCAAAATATTAAACAAAATAGTAATAATTTTATTAGGTAATTAGTTCTGTTTTCCACAGATGCAATCTAGAGTGAGTTGTTATTATGAAATAAGTTCATTTATGATTTTTAATCCAGATTTTATAGGATCATTTATGATAATTGTTGCATTTATAAATTTATTCATCACAATTTTTTCCCCTCATTTCTCTTCCAATCATTATTAATATATTAGGTTTAATAAGGAAAAAGAAATAATGAAAAGCATTATTATTTGTAAAATTATGTTGTATTATATACAGTGCGTAAAATAAAAAAAGTAAAAAACCTGAATAACTCTTGATTTAATGATCGGATTTTAACTTAGGTTCTAGATCTCAATCTAAATGGTTTAAGGGACAATCTTAAAATATGCTAATTAGATGGTGCAGAAGATATTTTTTTAGGTCAGGCAAACGTGCTTACTCTACCTATATATATACATATGTATATGTATGTTGCTGTTAAATTTGGATATTTGTCCCTCAAAATATGGATGATATTCGCAATAAGGAAATTAAGGTCCCAAAAGTTTTTTTTAGGTTGAAAGTTTGGGCTCCATTATTTAATTTCAGTTTTCATGCATTTCGCAATGTCTCGAGAACTTTTGAAACGAATTGAAAAAATTTTATACCTAATAATAAAATTCATTTACCTAAAAATATTTTCCCGACAAAAATAGTTTTTTTTAAAAATTATTTATTATTAATAGTCGGAAAAATTTTCAATTTAAAAATATACAAATTTTTATATAATTTTAAAGAACATAAATGTAAATGGTAAAATACAAAATTTGAACGAAATCTGTCGAATAGTTCTTGAGAAATTAAATGTTAAATATATAACTTTTTTAAAAATGAATAATTCAGTTGTATTTGACTGATTTAATACACATTAAATTTTGTATTTTGTCATTTAAAATGACATTTGTTAAATTTTAAATTTAAAGTTCTTTTGTCTATTCTCTTAAATAAATTAATATAAAATAATTAATACTTCTTAAAAATTATTTTTGACAAGGAACTATTTTTGGGAAAATGAATTTTATTATTGTGAGCTAAAATTTTTTAGTTCGTTTAAAAAATTTTTCGTGGTATGACTATATATTTCGAGAGTCAAGAATTCGAACCATTTAAAAAAAAAGTTATGCTTTTTTTAGAAAAAGATGTGTTTGTTTTTCTAAAGTATTTTGAGTCTTAGTATATTAAAGTTCAAACTTTCGATCATAAGTCATTCAAAGTGTTTGCTTTTTTGCACATGGTACATGTGCACAAACAGAAGTTTTTTTTATATCAAAAAGTTTTCAATTGATCATATTAAATTTTTTTTTTATTTGAATGAATATTTTCTTTTAAAAAAATTTTGATTTTATATTTAGAATTAACACGTGACTTAATAGCAGATGTATTTTTAATTGTTAGAGGGGGGCACCAAAATATTTTCAGTGCTTAGGGCCTCAAGAGCTCTTAATCCGGCCCTGATTGTGAGATATTGCTAGTTTTTGATCAAAATCCCTTCAAGGCTTCACGACTTCAGGAAGTTCCGAAAAATGATATTTAAATTAGAACTTTGACCTCAATAGTCACATTTCTTCTCCGCTTCTTTTTAGTTTTTACTGCTTGAAGAATGAAATTCTTTTTGGTCTTCTCGTATCATACTACTTCTCATATTTCCTCAAATTAATGAAATCATAAGTCGAGATCTGAGAAAAAAAGGAAGCTGCTGACTTTGATATTTGTGCCTTCGTTAATCATTAGCTGTCTTTCCTGTCCGACTGATGCGACGGAAAGATCTTCCATTTTAAAAATAAATATTTCTTTGTAGAGATTAAATAGGTTTTGAAAAGTACATTCACTGTTTCATCCTGAACTGAGAAGTCCGAATATTTGGTAGGAGTCGGAGTTGAAAATTCTTACGATGAAAAATTTTACTTGACTCCGACATAGAGTAGTTAAAAGTTACCACCTGTAGCTAAAAAAAAATTAAAAATTAAAATAAAAAAATTTTTGTTTCAAAAATTTCTTAGTCAAATATATGCAATAAAGTAAACAAAAATATTATAACAAGTGTTTAACGCTGTTTTTTGAAGCTCTGTGTCGCCAAGGGAAATTAAAAAGCCATAGTTCAAGTGCCATAGTTGAAGCAAAGTGATGATTTTAAACTACTATATATATAATCTTGCCGTGAAGAATTATCTGGGCTTTAGAACAGAAAAATAACTTAAATATTTTATAATTTTTAAAAATCGCCAATCTTGCATCATTTTTCTTCCTAGATGAAAATTATCAAAATCACTGCCGTATTCTCAATTTTTGCAAATTTTTATGAGCCCAGGTAATGCAGCACTGGAGTAAGTTTTTAAATATTAAAAAATTAGACCGCAAGCACTTTTCATTTTCACAAAGCTGTGGTTTTTCTCCATATTGACGTTTTGCATCATTTTCAATATAAGAGTAGAAAGTACTGGCTTTTGATAGGCTAAACGTCACCTAACAGTCATGAGTAACAGTTACAAACTCACAGCTGTTATAAAAATAACATATTATTCGCAAAAAGGCATCATCTTATATTACGACGGAGCTTTTGAAAAATAGCCTTAAACTATTACATGTAACCCTCCAGCACCGCAGCGGGCTCTGCAAATTATTATAGCATCTGCAGATTATTTTCCTCGTCAGATTTTTTTCTTTTAAAAAAAGAGGAAAAAATAGATAGAGGACGAGACAGTCAGCAAGTAATATTTGAAGACATGGAATATATATATACATGTATATATTTTTCTATCTGCATGCTTGAAAAATAAAGAATAGTTTCCTTTTATTTCAAATTTCATGCGAAAAAGGACACTTTAAGTATTTCCGATTACTGTTTTATTTGTTTGCAAAGTACCTGTGATGGTATGGCAATGCATTTCATTTGACTCTTTAAATTCTACTACCAGGCATATAACAAACTTAATCACATTCGAGTATTTCTGAGCACATGTAAGATTGAACTATTGAATAAGAACAAGAATTATTATAACTACTGAAAAATAGGCATTAATAAATATTTTTTTAATTTAACCAGATTGCTAAATTAAGGTGCTAAATTCAAAAAGCGAATGATTATAATGTATCGTTTTCAATAGCTTTCTAGTTCCTGCATATTCATTAAATGATTTTTTTTTTTGTCATAAGACTTATAGTGTGTATACGTAGGTACATATAAACGATAGATAACTAATATCTACTTCTTTTCGTATTACAGATTTACAAAGTTTCAATATTTTGTACAAACGTGCTATTTTTAGTTTATTTATTCAACTATTATATCATAATATGCAGTGCAATTTTAACTAAAAATACCCTTAACTTTAATCATGCTTAAAAAATAGAAATAAATATAATAAAAATAGAAATATAACACGATTATTTAATAATTAAATTAAAATTTTCACGAAAACTTCTGAAAATAATAATAGTATTTCTAGTAAGTAAATATAAGTTTCAAGTTATGCAATTCCCTGTGAATGAATATTATTGAAAAAATTACGGTATAATATTTTACAGTTAAAATGGATTTTACTGTAAAATGGATTTATGGATGACACAGACAATGTGCTGTTACTTAATTATACAGTAATTATACTTAATTATACCGTAATTTGATCCGGAATTTTGTACAGTATAGACAAATTCTGATCTACCCATGTTTTCAGAGTTCATTTTAATAAAAACAAACTAGTTGTTCGAGTGAAATAAATTAATAATACATAAATTGTTTGAAAGAATACTTTAAACATTAATTATTATATGTAGAATGAAATAAGCGTAATAATATCCCCTCCTTGAATCCATTAAATTCACCTAATTCTCCCCTGATAGGAAACTATAGGTCTGTAGCATAGGGAGACAAAAATCGCCCTGATGAATGTCACGTGGCTTCTAAAATCTCCCCTTCTCTGAAATTTCAGACAAGACAATACCTTTCAGATCGTCTGTCACTTTTTTTATTGCTCTTTCTGTGCTGTATCAAGTTTAGAAAAGAAGAGTAGAATAACCCCCTGCACAGAGAAGAGGAGCCATATCTATTCACCCAAATTCACAAATAATTCCTAGAAATTTTGCCACCCATTTTCTTTCATTATCAAGTAATTTTGCCTTTTCCAATACTGGGCTAATTTAGAGAAATTCTTCATGGGGTGCCCAGTAAAGGGGCGCCCCATAGAGTAGGGAAAACTTTGTCCCAATGTCAGCAAGCGGTCCCAATTCTATCTCTCCTTTTATCCAGCTCATCAAGTTTAAAACACAGAAAAAAAAAGGATCTTATAGCTAACTAATGTAAATATCATTAACTGATTTTTGCTATCAAAAATCTTAGATGCATAAACGATTTTCAGTTGTTTTTGTTAATTTTACCGAATTTATAAAGATTTTAACAAACCAGATGTAGCCGTTACTGATTCACCAAGTTTAACTAAAAGTATCAAAATCTATGGAAAAGATCTAAAAAATAATCGCTTACTTTTAGGGATGTTTGTTTATTAAAAAGTCTTTAATACTATTGAAAAAATAAACAATTAACTAAATAATTCTCTTAAATTTGATATAAAAATACTCTACCATTAATACACACTATTAATCGAAATAAATTGAGCCAATTGAAATTTTTATTAAAATGTTTCTTTTTTTTAATATTTATCGAAAATTAATACTAATATTATAAATAACTACAAATTTTAAATTAAATACAAACAAAATCTAAAGAAATTTTCCTTTCTTTAGATAAATAATTCATAATATGTGTGCCCAATGGTCTAAGCGTACTACAATCCGATGCAGCGGATTTCATAAAAAATAATTCTTAAATTAATATCCCCTGATAATTTATCACAAAGTTACAATTTTTATTATTAAAAATTTTTTCTGCTACATTCATTTACTTATTCATTAAATAATACCGCTATTTGCTGATTTATCTATTCATTAACACATTACTTCGATGATTTATTAATTCGCTTTCTTTCTATTCTTCATAATTTCTTCTCTGGTTAATTTCTTTCTTTATTCATTGACCATATCAAAAATTATTAACCGGAACGGTTCCATAATATGCGCTCTTATAGGTCGGACAAAGTTGAATTTTTTCGTAGTTTACTGAAACAACAATTTTTATTTTAAAATGTACAGTGACTTCAACTACTTTCGAAATTAAGTTATTATTTTAAGGAGATGCAGTTTACTGGAGAACTTAATTTGCACTCATGTTTAAAATGCTTTGAATTAATTGATTTATTTAAACGTGAGGAAATATTAAGAAATATTTATTCATGTTTACATGAACCTGTGAGTTATTCTAAATAATTTTTTTAGAAATTTCACAATTCGCTTAAAAAAGTTCTCGAGATATGGCAAAATACTCAAAAAATAAAATTTACATTAAGGGGTTCAAACGTTGGACCACTATCCGGACCAAACTATGGAGACTGCGGCTACCCACTATATTTTAGGGGTTAGAAATCCGATCCCGTCGAAAAAAGAGAATGTTTATTCAGAGAAAGTGCGTTTGCGTCTAATTTCGTAACTTGAAGTACAGTTTGCACCAATTAAATATCATATTTGAGGTCACCTCCTCGAGCCATTAAAATTGATGTCTAGAACGTGAAGATCCGATTATTAGATCAAAAGTTATTCAGTGTGGTCCGCTTTGTATTTTGCGCACTGTACAACAGGAGCTTTTGAAGGCATAACAGAAGTGATAAATAAGCCATTATTCGTAATGGCTAGTTTAAATGCTAGTCATAATATATAATGGCTAGATTAAAGAATACAAAATTGCTGCTATTGAGCATCAGACGTAATTTCCATTATCGCTCGGACACAGGGGCATTCTCATTGTGTCAAATCTGCGAAGACCAATGTGATTCGTAATATTAGTTGCGTTTAAACCTTTTTTTAGTTATATTTTTTACTAAAGTAACTTTAAAAGTAATTTCTAGGAATCGCCACGAACTTCAGTAACTTTAGTATAGCGTACAATGCACTATTTCTTTCAAAAAAGTAGTGCACTGCATTACAAACTACGAAAAATACTGCAGTAGTTTCGCGACTTGTAGCGCTTAGCTATTATTAATAAATATCAAATATGATTGTATTTAAATGATCTCAGCAGAATGTTTTCTCAAACTGACATAGATTTATAATCACCAAATTAAAAATAAGTCCATTTCCTACTTTCGCTTTAAAGGGATTTTGACGAATTAGTCATGAGTTTTTGCAATTAAAAATATATGTAAAATTTTTTTTCGCCCATTCACCAATATGCTCATTTACCGGTTCGCCAGTTTCGTAACTAATTCCCCCCATTTACTGATTCATCTCATTTTTACTGATAAATTATTGTTTTGCTTCTATTCTCCTCTTATTCTTTTCTTTCTTTATTCCCTCACAAAATCAATAATTAAATAAAAATAATAATGTATAATAATGTAAATAAAAATAATAAGTATAATAATGCAATTGTAAAATAATGTAATTGCAATACCGTAATTGTACTGTAATGTAAAAATTAAAATATTTATTTTTAAACTGGACATATTTTATTTATCAAATTAACTGTAATAAAAGTGTCTTAAATGAATTTAAAAAAAAAAAGACCGCAGCATCGATCTAAATTAAATAAAAGCAGAAGCTAGATATAAAATAAATCCCAGTGGAAATAAAAACAAAGTGTAAATATCTATTTTATTCTACAAAACCATTAATTTTAATATTCGCTTAAAATAATCATAAAATGTATAGATAGATCTCATTTAAAAAAGCAAGATGTATAATCATTTGTTATTAGAGTTCGTTAGTTTAAGAAAATACTAACTAAATAACCAACATTTGTTTTCAATTAGCACCTAAACATGTTGGCGACATATCTTGGCGACTGTTTGAGCCGGTAACCCACGCTGCTTTTGATGGATTCTCCCTCACTACGGAACGGATGGACAAGTTGAGGAAAAAGTTTTATTTTCAAGCAGATGTTGCGGAGTGCAAATCTAAAAGAGAAAGTTTTCGTCTATTTTACTTTTGCCGGTGCGCGATAAAAAGAAATTCGTACAGGTGTTTTCGATGTAGTTATCAAAAAGACCATTGGCGTTGAGGAAATACGTGATTTGTTTTCAATTAGTTTATTACTTTTCTATTTTTGGACTTGCGGCTATTAGACAAAAATGAAAGTAGAACATAGTTTAGTGTGATATTCTTTGATCATTTATCACCTGCTTGCAAAATCTTGAGTGGAATTGTGTAAGTAAAATTTGATTTTAAAAGTTTTATTTTTGTTGTTGTTTGATTTGTTGATAAGCAAAATTATATTTAATGTAGTATTCTGAAGTACACTTTTTTTTTATATTTCAGTAAAAAAAACATCATAAATTAAAATATATTAAAATAATAAAAATATTTTTTTCTGAAATAATCGTCTGATATTTATTTTACAAAACAAATTAATATTTTTTTTTTCGAACTATAATCTAATTTTTGTTTGATTTAGAAAACATTTGTTAGAAAAATTTTGTTAGATTCGTTAAAATATTTTTTTAAAGGGGAAATGTCTAACTTTTGTTTACTTTAGATTTCGAGTTTTTCGTTTTAATACTTATTAAAAGTAGGAATTTTTACCAGATTGGATGATAATAATTTAAATTTCCTATATTATTTTATACTCATTTTCTTAAAATAAAATTTTATTTATTATTATTTTGGTGAAAACAGAAATCAGGTATGATACAAATGTTTCATTTTATTTAAAATTTCCGCTTTTAGAATTTTATTCTATTGTTTTGAATTTCGTATGCTTTAGTGAACATTTCTATATTAGCTTATTTGAAAATAAATGTGTCAGTAATGCAGTAGAAACATATCAATAAGAAGGTTATATTAATAGAAGAAAAAAAATGCTATATATTTGGTTTTTTTTTTGCTTTATTTTCGAAATAAATTTTGCTACTATTTTTACCTTTGGTTAGATTTATTGACAAGTTAAATTAAAATTTTCTCCATAATTAGAAGTATAAAATATAAATTTAATAACTTTTTTTATTTATTACGTAATGATTTTTTTGAATAGCTTGTTTTTGAAGTTTAAATTCTTTCAAGATGCTTAATCATTCTCTAATACGGAGTTTAATATCTATATTTACTGTTTATCTGTTTCATGTAACAGCCTATTTAATATTATTCATTTCTAATAAAATTTATATTTCTTTAAAAATGCTAGGTTTTATTGATTTCATATGTTTATTGCATTTGATGCCAACGTATTTCTTTTTTATAAGGTTAATTAGAACGCCTATTTTAATTTTTTTTTTAAAACTAAAAGTAGATAAGCAATTTTAATGTAATAACAAATACTATTACTCTTGTTACTATTCATTTGTAGACGTATGATTAATGTGAGACCTATTTTGAAACCACTATTGGTTAACAATATAAAACTTGCATATTCTTTTCTTTTGACGTAAAAAGATTTTTCTCATTGTTTTTGTAAGTTACATTGATAGTTAATTTAAATTGTTAATAGTAAACATCTTTGAATGTGTTTATTTCAACATTTGCAGAATAAAACACTTTATTAAATTCAAAATAAAATCTATTACCATTCGTAATAGCACCAGATTTAAAAACATATGAATTTTAAATATATTTACGGATATACATATATTTTAAAATTTAAATAGTTCAACATTTACTGTTTGAAAGTTTGTCAATAAATTTTTGCATATTTATTTTTTAATAAATAATGTTACATAGCAGCAAAAATGTAAAGAACTTAAAGTATTTCTTCTAGACTTCGTCAAATTTTATTTAAAAGCAGAAAAAAACCTTTGTTTTATTTTTTTTTAACAAATAAAATTTTGTTGTTTAATATATCAGTAAGCTTATCTTAACGAGTTCGATATGATAAAGATAAAATTAATTGTTGACACTGAAAATGATATTTTTTGTTTTATTTTGTTTTGTAACTCAACTAAATTATGAGTAAATAACTTAGATTATTAGTGTATAAATATTCTTTAAGTATTCCAAAACTTGTATATTATTCTCTATGAAATATTTATTCCATTCTCCATTACAGCGTTTGTTCGTACTCTTACTTTTTTTTAAGTTTTGTTTTTGTGAATTCCTGAAAAAGTTATTAATAATTTTTTGAATCTAAAATTAGTTTCTTTCAATCAGCTTCCTAATTCTGCGAATAGGTTGAAAAGGTTCCTGATTTTGTCGTTGTATTCATCATACGGAAATAAAAATTTTAAGTTAAAAAATAACAGTAAACAAATAAGTAACTGATAATGAATAATATTTAATGAAAAAAATTCATGAAGTCATTCAAACTGAAGTCATAATTCAATTAATAATATTCTTCGATCGTATCATTGCAACAGTTTCGATCGTACCAAATATTTAACGCTTCAGGTAATAACAAATAAAATTAATAAATATAAATTGATTTTTTTAATATTTCTGTGGTTATTCGGTTGTATCATCACTGCTTGTAAAATCGCTATCATCTTGGATATTGTGATAGTAATAAATAAAAATTAATGTTTTAAATATAGAGTAAATTAATTTATGCTTTTTTCCTTCTTTTAAATGAGTATTAAGTTCTTTTAACGTTGTTTTCCTACCTGTCATTCTTCTTTCACGACTACCAAATAATGAGGTAGGTGATTCCGTTTTTCAAAATTGTTGTGAAGGGTCCTTTTTTTAAGATAAAATATTTTATGGAAAGATCCGTTTGCATGATTAAATATTATCTCGAAGGTCCGTTTTCGCTCTAAAATATTTTGTGAATGATTTGTTTTCGTAATAAAATATTTCATGAATGGCTTGTTTTAAGCAATAATTATAAAATTTAATTAAATTTACTTAAGTGAAATTTTAAGGAAATATGAATTAATGATATACACCACTAGTTTATTAGTAGTTACGTTTTTCTTCTGATAAAATTTAAGTGAAGATTTTAGAGGCGCCAATTTTTTTTTTCTTTTATTATGGATAATATAGAGGCGCCAATTTTTTTCTTTTATTATGGATAATATCGAGGCGCCATAATTGAATGTCACCGTGACCTTTCAAAAATGTTGACTTGTCGGGAAATTTCGACTGACTTTTGGCAAATTAGAAAATTGCGGATGTAGTTGAAACTAGAGACTTTTTTTCAGCAAATAAACTGCTTTCTATCAAATGCAGTTTATTTGCTTATGATGATTCTTTCATTGCTCCTTAATAAAATTTTACAAATTTAAAATTGAAAAAAAAAAAATTTATAAAAATGTCTGGTTCAGGATATGCAAGACTCAGCAGTTTTATATTAATTTCGTATAAAAAAATATTGTTGTTTTGTATGGTGTTTAAATTAATCTCCCTCTCCATATTAGTAACTTGCGCTCTTGATAGCCTTTAGGAGATAAATTTATGAACTGAAGACGAATACCATTTCAAGAACGAGATACCGGTTGCGCGAGAACGCGAGAGTCTCGCATATTTTTTTATATTCTCGCATTAAGAAATGATTACCGCGAGAAATTCGAGCATTCTATAAAAAAATTTCAAAATTCGCAAATTTCTCGCATTTTGAAAAAATTTCTCTTTTGCGCCATTTAGAATAAAATCCGTTTCACTTTTCTTCCTGGATCTTTTATTATTTTCAACATCTGCCCCATTATCTAGCTTCCCTATTTACCAGTATTGTTCAGAACCTTTAAGAACAACAGAACGCCATCCCTCAGAACCTCTTTCAGAACGCATTTCTCTGCAACCACGTGTTTACCGTAGGTAAGGTTTCTTCATGTAAGACGTTAAAAGTTTTTGCTCGTTAATGTAAGATGGACAAATACCTTGTAAAGCCAATATCTTCTACTCCGAAACGGACAAATGAAAATGAAACAAATGTGGGTAGAAGCGATCAAAACGTGACAAATACGCATTTGAGCAATCTAATGAGAATAGCTGATGAAAAAGTAGATGTAGAACATTTTCCATATGATGATGCAGCAAAAATATTCAATGCTTGAAAAATTAGAAGATGTTAAAAATGCATCATAATTAAAGAAATAATTTTTTTTTCAAGTCTCTTTGCGTTTTTTTTTTTTTTTTTTTTTTAAATTTTTGAAATCTCACCCTGTTTTTGAGAAAGGGTGAGAAATTATCACCCATTTTTTTTCTGAGATGAAAACACTGCGGTTGATACTAATTCTGCTCCATGCTGACGTAAAATATCCTCAATGGCAGACAGATAATGGATTATATTCACCTTGCCGTCGTGCAAATCGTGAAAAGTTTTCGTTGATTTTCCTACCCATGTAACGCAAATGTGGGTTAATTTCATCAAAGAGAAAAAAAAAAAAAACCTTCCCCTTTTTTGCAGTTTGTCCCAATGCTTGATCCAGGAGTTCCCTTGTCTTCTGGATTGAGTTCAAAATTACAAGGCCATATAGCGATAGTCGTTAACCCAGAATTGGATTGGCTGTCCAACGCCCGTTATAAAATAAAATAAAAATTTCCGAACGATCTAAGTTTCTAAGTGAATTACATTGTTTACAATTTGTGAATTACAATTTGCTCGAATGCGATTCCGTTTGATTAAATTTAGATCTTATAAAGTCAAACGAAGAAAGGAAATAGTTTCTTTTCTGAAAACTATTTAGACAATTTTTTTTAAATTAGTAAAAAAACAAAAAATATTACTCAAATGAATATTGTGACGATTACTTAAATTATAAATTGTCATAAATTTAATTTATCACATATAGATAATTTTGAGTTTATATTTGATTGAATTATTGAAAAAATGCATAAATTTCGAAATTAAATTTATTTTGCTTATTTAAAAATCTAATTAAAAAGATATGCAAATGAATTATCTACATCATTTGTGGTAGTTTCGTTTTTCCAGTTAGACTAAAGTATATTTTTGTTATAGGATATTTATAAATTTGTGTGTGTGCGTGTTAGATGTTGATATCTAACTCTTTTCTTATACTGATTTTGCACAATATTAATGTCTAGTACAATTGCACTTTGTAAAGTTTATTTTTTTCAACTGTTATAGTTACACAGAGAAAAATTCTGGTAAATATACCGTACTGTATTGTAATGACATTTTTGGTGTAGAAAACCTAAATTATTCATTTGGTAATTTTTCCGTCCATATTGTCCGGCTTGGAAATTTCGGTTTTCAAAATTATAGATCTTATTACCTTACAAATAGTAAAGAATATAAAACTGAACAGTAAATTTAACCGAATAAATGGTTTTTATGATGTACTTTAAAGTATCATGATAAAATCACCGAATTTTATCACATTTACTAAATTTTATCACAAATTTTAAAATCATATCAGAATTACTAGAATCATTACCAAAGCAACATGATAAAAATGACTGAACTTAAGGTAGTCGTGATCATTCTCTTTTTCTCAGTGCACAGTATGAAATGTAATTATAAAGAAAATACCTTTTACTCTAATTATACATATTTAAATTGAAATTATTATTTACTTAAAATATAATTGATAATTTCCGAGGATTTGGTGAAAGTATTAATATGCTCTAAGTTGGTGTCATAGTCGAAGTTTGGAGTTTAACATTTTAACCTACTCCGCGTGGTTTCAATAGTAAATTTAAATTCTAGTTCCTTATTTCGGAAATGTACATTTTCCTCTTGTAGTTGGCCGTAAAAAAACATCCCAGTAAATTCCGTCCTCTTGACTTAGTTACGGAGAAGTGAAAGTAACAACAATAATTGGAATCTTCGAGGCGAAGGCGGAATCTACTAATTCAAGTCACAAGGCGGAAACGAAGTCATGTCCTTGAGGCCATCTTCTTAAATAAAAACCTCATAAATGTTAAATTAGGGCTTGCCCGCAAAGGTCAACGAAATTGCCTCACTTTCCATCGCCATTGCTGCTATGGTTGCAAACTGTCATAGTTTGCTTCAACTATATTTAACTACGCAATACTTATATATAGCCTATGTTTCTGTATTTGTTTCGAATTGACGCTAGACAGGGTGCGTAGCGTTTTTAAAAAGTGCTTAAGGGTGCTTATTTTCGATTTTCATTTTTTAAAAGCCCTTAATGGTGCTTTTTTTATTGGGTATTTTTAAAAAGTGCTTAATTTTCCTATTTCGAAAATGAGATTTTTTATGTTGCATGTTGATTACTATGTTGATTTTCGCCACGCGTTAAGCAAAAGCGTTGTTTTCACATTGCTATTCAACTGTTCACGCTTTCATTGCTGTTCAACGCTTTCAATTGCAATGCATTTCGGCTTGCCACCGTTCCATAGCGTATGAAAGTGCCAATCATTTTACATATTTGATGAAATGCTTGCGGGTCCGTTAAATTTTGTTACAACAATTTCTGTGTCTAATGCATCAAATTTAGGTTAAAACATAGTCTGAACTGTGGAAATAATATTATTTTAAAAAATTTCAAAAATAAAGGATTTATCTCTAAATAAAGAGTTAAGGAGAGAGCGGTCCAAAGTTTGGACCTTTTAATGTTAATTTTACTTTTTGCGTATCACCATGTTTCGATAATTTTTCACCGAATTGAAAATTTTTTGCTTCGATTCGACTATAATTAGTTCATTTAATTGTAGTCGAAAAAAAATTTGAATTGTAGCGCATACAATTTATACATCATTCTAAACTTAACTCAGTGGCGCAACTGACCATAGAAAGTCAAGGCCTTCTGTGCTCATTTCAGTTTTCTTTCTCTTGAGCTCTGGGGTGCAGGGGCAGAGGTTCCAGTTGGGTGGTCAGTCGGTGGATAAAATGAGCATCAAGCATGCTTGGGGAAGCATGCTCGGGGCTCATTTTATCCACCGACTGAAGGCTGAGTTAACCATCATGAAAGGCTGGGCTAACCATCATGAAAGGCTGGGTTAACCATACCCGGTTCGAGAATCGAACACAGCAAATGGCACGAGAGCGCTACCACTCAGTCACCGGGTGTCATACAGCATTCTAAAGGATGTAATTTTTCATGGCAAAATGCAAAATTTGAGCGAAATCGGTCTATTGGTTCCTGAGAAATCGAATTTTAAGTGCACGACTTTTTTTAAAATGTCATCCGCATTAAGTAATGAGCATATTTGAGGTCAACTTCTTGAATCTTTTAAATTGGGTGAACTATTAAGAACGTGAAGATGCGACCATTAGATAAAAAAGGTCAGGGGCGTCAAAAGTTACTCAGTTTTTTTTTTATTTACCGCATTGTACATATGCATGTAGTACCTTTTCCGCGCGATTTTCAGTGTCGACTTAATTTGTATCAATAAAGTTAGCGTATAAAAAAAGTCAGTACTCATCTCATCTGAGTCACCTACTTGAGTTGCGTCATTTCTAAGCTGCTCACCGGTTAAATTATACTTGATTTTATAGTTTTTTTAATAGGTGTTAATGGTTGAATAATTTATCGGCATTGTCAGACTGTGGGTTTAGTGAACATGTTGGTTGTGGTTTTTATGACGCCGTCTCTTTTTACCGCTCCGGGAGGCATTTCAAAACGAAGGATAATTGAGCTTTCTCCCCTGTTGCCATTTATATTATTCATAATATTCCAAATTTATCTTTCCCTGTTTGCCTCAAGTGTGATGTGACACTTCTCTCGCATTATATAACAGTGCGGAAAAAATGATTTTTTTTTCCTGTTGAAATGTTTTTAAACAACTTCTGTAGTGGTGAATAAAGATATGTAATTATCTTATTATTTTTTAATGGATTTTTTTAAGATGTATTTTAAGCAAAATCTTCGTGGGGAGGACATGTTTGATTGTAAACAATTTTTTATTTTTGGTGTCACCGATGACAAAAATGTTTATGAAAGTTTAACGGTCTCATGAATATTTCGCTGTATAATTTTCTTAAAATCAAATTTGCGTTTTAAATTTTTGATTATCATTAGTCTATTAGTCTAGTCATTAGATTATTTCTATTTGTTTACTTTCATACTTTTACTGATACATAAAAAAATTGTTTACTTTTTTTAATATTATTATACTTCATTAGTAAAAATTTACGTTTAGTCCAGACATGGCCAACTAGAAGGCACCTCTCTAGTTGGCCATGGTCTGGTCCAGGTAAGATCGAGTTAAATAATCGTATTAGTAAAGAGTACGAGCTAAGTTCTTTTTCGTTTTATAAAAATCAATCTTTATGTTATCAATGACTATCATTATAATTATGGCCATTTTTAATTAATTGCTATCTTCCATTTAGTACCAAGTCTACCATATAAAATCCATGATAATAATAATAATAATAAGTAATAATACTATCTGACAATAGTGTTGCATTTTGAAAGTAAAAGATAATTTATAATGGGCCGTCTAAGCATTTTTTATTGTTTGAGATACAGAATGTAAAATTGTCATTTTTATGCATTAAAGATTCTCTTAAGTATTCTAGATTTAGTGTTCTAATATTCTTAAATATTCTAGATTTAGTTCAAGATTCTGTTAAATATTCTAGATTTAGTGTTTACGAGCATTTCTTTTTCCTTTCTGATTGAATTGCTACCTTAAAATAATTTTTTTTTTTATTGAATATTGTCATTGAATTCAACGTTGTTACGTTAAATCAATTCCTTTTTTTTAATTATTTTTTTTAAAAAAGAAAAACATTTCTTTAAACGTTTTGTAGTTATTTATTATTACAACAATAATATACTGAAGCGCTAAAATTGTGATTCAGTGTGTAATTTTGCAAAATGTCTGGAGTTTTTTCATCTTTTTCCAGCCATTTTTGTAATCTTGATTAGGCTTAGCATTAAACCAATTCTAATTTCTCGCCGGTTCATTCAAAGTACTGGGCGTTTTGGAGTTAATTCTTATTGTAAACAAAAATGCAATGAGAATTATTTTAATAAAATGTAAAAATTTGCTGAGTTTGTGGATTTCTTTCCCATATCCATTTTTAGCTTTGAATATATATTTTCAAGCTAACAAATGCATGTCATAGTGGGGGAAGAATCCTCTTTGTTTTAAATGAAATTTAAAGATAAATACTTGTAATAAAAAACGCAGTAATGACTCAGCAATTTAGAAGGATAACATTATTTGTTTGTTGTATCATGACTTACCATTTGTTTTTAAATGCCACAAGCATTATTATTTGTTGATTTTATTACTCAACGCAAAATCGTTTTATGCTTTTGTTTTCTTTAGCTTTGAAAATAGCCGGATTAGGTAATATTAATTATTCTAGCTAAAAATAGTATAACTAACGAAACAAAGTTTCAAAACTAAATGCATTAAGTTATTTTTCTAAGATACTATTCTGAAAAATATGAGTTGGGCAAATTTGCAACGTAATCACTATAAATGTATTTAAGTTATGACTCAAGCAGTCAATGTATTTATGTTATATTTTTACGTAATTTTGCGAAAGCTATATTTTTATGTGTTCTTTAATCTTCCGAAACGCAACATTAATTCTTCAGCAATCTTTGATGAATTCTTTATAGATTTTGATTTGGATTCTTGGCTCGATTGAGACTTTTAAGTTCCATAATCAGTTCAATACCCCTTTATTTTGTCTTTTTTAAATGAGCTTCAAATTCTATTACCATTTTAAATCGTGTTTCCCCTCCTCTTTGAAAATAACTTCTATATGCCATATCTCAAATGTTCTGATTTTGTCCTGTATGCCTATTCTGTATCGTCAAATCTATATGGTTATTTACCAAAAATCATCTGTTTTAGTTATTGCATCATTCTAGTCAGTCAGTGACTTATCATTTTTTTGGAGATGATGGCTTGAAAAACTGGCAACAATAATGGGATAAATTTTTTTTATCATGTTAAATTCTAACATTCCTATTACAGAACGTTTATTACGTACTGTTAAATTTGTTTAGTTATTGAGTGCGTTACATCATTATATTCAGTCAGTGACTTACCATTTTTGTGGTGATGATGGCGAGAAAAAATTGGCGACAATAATGACAGGATTTTTATCATGTTATGTTCTAACATTCCTATTACAGCAATATTTATTACGTTCTGTTTGAAATTACATTTTTTTTGTTGCTGCAGATCATTAAAATGAATTATTAAAAAAGATATTCGTAAAATTGTATTATACAAACCATAAAATCAGCTTTAATTAAATAGTAGCACAATTTGTCGGGAAAACCTCTATATATGCTACTAATATTTTTTATTGCTTAAGCACTATCACTTGTTATTTCCGTTTGTATTTCTATGTTAATATTTGCACGGTAGAGTCGTGGTGGCTCAGGGGATAGAGCGTTCGCCTTCCAATGAGTTGAACTGGGTTCGAAACCCAGCGATGGCTAGTTGATTCGAATTCCGCACCCGGCTCACACCGACCACTGTGCTGACCTAAAATATTCTCAGTGGTAGACGGATCATGGGTAAGAGGTCCCCTTGCTGTTAGGCTAACCGTTGGATATTTTCGAGGTTTTCCTCTCCATGTAAAGCAAATGCGAGTTGGTTCCATCCAAAAGTCTTCCACGCAGACATATTTCTCCCAATACTTGATCCAGGAGTTCCTTTGTCTTCTGGATTGGGTTCAAAATTGCAAGACTACGGAGTTGAACATTAGTAGTCGTAAAATCGGAAACTTGCGTCAACTGTTCAACGACGATTTTAAAATAAAAATATTTGCACGGTGGGTTAGCTGCAATATTCTATTTAAAATACACTAACATGAAAAATTGGATCAAAAATTAATTTTAATTAGTTTTTGCTAGAGAAATTTACACACGAAAAATTTAGTGGCAAGCTTTTAAATGAATTTGAAGATAATGCATTAAGCACGGATAAAAAATTAATACAGAAAATAATTTTCGAACCACACGCATTCATCCCAGAGACGGGAAAAAAAAAAGAAAGAAAAAAAAAAAAAAAACTTTAGCGAGGCGAATGAAGCTATTCTACATATTTAAAAAAAATGTTAATGCTATTTTAGTATTTAGTCACAGTTGTTTTGATTAATAACATAACTAGGAAGCTTTATTGCACATAACGAACGATGATTATAAAAATTATTAAGACGCCATATCTCTTCTTCTGCAGGAAATAACCAATTGAGTCATAAACCGAACTATTAGTTTAAAAAAATATCTTGGAAGGAACTGGTGGAAGAATAAATTGATAAACTAGGGTTGGGTATTGTTCACATAATTGAGTCACCTTCCTCTTACAAAACACAAACTTTTTTGTCATTACTAGCTTATCTGAATTTTTCATTGTAAAAATGTTACAAGGTCAGTTTTCTTGGCGCTCTTAAAACGAAAACTTGGCGCGAATACAAATCGACTGTATATTTTTTATTACGAAAAACACTGTGCATCGTGTGCTTCTATTTTATTCTCTTTCTCTATGCCTTAAATATACTTTCTAAAAATTTTCAATTTCGATACGTTAATAAACTGTTAATTAATAAATAATAAACTGTAAATAAATTAATAAACTGTAAATTAAATTAATAGTTATTATTTTTCTTTTGATAACTTACTCATGTTTTAAGCTTAAATAACCCTAAGGGTGTTTGTTTTTTCTTGAAAACACGGATCCCTACGTTGCTTGCATCAGTTTCGTTGCATCAGTTTTTTTTTTTTGTTGTCAAATTTAGTTATTAACCCAGTTAGACCAGCTTTACCAAATTATGTAATACCGTTTACGTTTGACTCTGTATAGTCGATTCTGATTGTTATGCCATTAAATTCTAGTAAACTTTATTCCGATTTTATAGTCAGACGTAGTTTATAATACCGTTTGATTGGCCCAACAGACGTATGCAAAAGTTGTTTGCATTTTGAACAGTTAAATCGATTCCAGCTCGGCTCTTACAACAATGAAGAACCGGACTTTAAAACCCGACTAAACTTTAATAGCATCCTAAGTAAAGTTGTTATATTTAAATGAAGAAAATTTTTACCGTACGTTTAAAAACTAAATAAATTTTTTTCATAGAAATCTTATAAGAGATTAAATGTCATTATGTAATCATTAGGTAATAAAGTGTGTAATCAAGTAGGATACCCTTTTTTACAAAATCGAATATTTTGTACTAAATTAACGAAATTATTTATATTGAGTTATTCTTTTTTAAAAAATTTGGAAACAAATGAAATTATATATTGATTTTAAGGGTCTGTCAGAATCTATATTATATTTATTCTTCGACACATTTTCTAATGTTTAATATATTCTTCAGTACATGTAAGTTCATAATATGTAAAATAATGAAATATAACTATTACTGATAGTTTGAATATACTGAATAATGAAATATAACTATTACTCATGTAAGTTTGAATTTACTGAATACTGAAATATAACTATTGCTGGTATAAATTTGTAGCATATACTGAATAATGAAATACAATTATTACTGATATAATTTTTTTGATTCGATTCTTCAAAATTCTAAAAATACTATTACATTTTTTTTAATTTTAGGTATAGAGCTAAAAATATTTTAAGTGTGATTTTGGAAGATTTATATTTTAACATTAAATTAATATATAACTATTTCATTGAACTACAGTGTTAATGAGTAAACTTAAAAGTTTTGACAGAGTATTTCTCCGACTTGAGGAAACATCAATTTGTGATCGCAATTTTTAGCACGCCAGACGTCTTTTTTCCCGTTTGTTATTATTCATAGCTGGAGAATCAGCCAAACTGTTATGTCTTATTCTCCCTCTCCCCCCTCCTTCGACTCCGTTTCCTTCTGTTTTCCTTGGCCGTAAATCCCTGAACTTGTGTTTTTCTGAAGAAGTTCTTATTTTCATTGCATCCCTCATATTTCTTACAAATGCAGGTGTTCTGCGTATTAACTTACCCCTTCGCCGCCATTTTGAGTGAACGTGGTAAACCGCTTAGAAAAAATTCGAAAATGTTGTGGTTGGTGGTGAGGAAAATAGCTAAGGATTTTGTGGAAACTGCAATTAACAGTGGGTATTTTTCTCCTTAAATTTATAGATATGGTAAAAAAAATTTCGACATGAATCATTAATAGTTGGCGAATATTTGCAGCTCTTACTCTTTTTGAAAGGAGAAAAAGAAGGGGAAAGACGTAAGCCCGTTGTGGGAAAAAATTTTGAATAAGAATTCGATTTTTTAGAATTATTTACGGAAATGTTTTAAGAGCTTGGTTGAAGAAGATACCAGGTGACACATTTGAAAAGGGCGAAATTTTACTTTAAAAAATTGTTATGGTCAGCTGTATAAAGTGAATTTAATTTTTTTAGTTATAAAACTTGTTTCGTAGACAGCTACTTGCTGTTGCAAAAATAGATAAAGCTGTTTTCTATACTAAATTCCTGTTTTCTAAGCTTTCTTAAAATTTAAGCAAATGTTCCTTAAAACCCTTTTTTCCCAAGAAGTTCTTTGTCTTTCTTGCAGTAATTTTGGTTTTATTTAGTAGCATTTCATCCTCTTAATTGATTTCATTCTATTTTCTGACCAAATGACTGTTGTGGTTATGATAAAATCTTTGTCGATGGGATTGAGAATAAATTGTATTTGTATTCATATAGCGTGGTCATTTTGACGAAATTATTTCCTGATGAATTTGTTATTCAGTTTTCTGATATAAAAAATTAAGAATAAAGTTAAAAAAATATTTAAATAGAAACCTATTATTAACTCTAAAAGTATGTAAATGAAAACCTATTATTTACTCACAAAAGCATTATTATTTTGAATATAATTAAATAAATAAAAACAACAGCGTTCATCTTTCTTACTATGCTTTTACATTTTTGCACAGTATTGCACATCAGACTTTTACCCCTTAACATTAAAGTGTAAAAAGAATTAACATTCTGGTTTTGTATAAAAATTACATAAAACTAGCTCTGAAGTTCAGCCCAAAATATCAGTACAGTATTAACTCAAAAAATGCTTTGTTGAGTCGTCATTTTGTTCTGCAAGATTATTGAAAATCGTTCGCTGTAAAAATTATGTTCTTTTTTCTCACTTTTAAGTTTAATATCTATTTTTAAGAAAAAAAAGGGAAGACTAAATAAAACGTAAAACGTGAATTTTCATAAAATTTGAAAGTTGATAAGTTTATCATAGAAAATGTGGAAGTTTCCTTATACTTTAATATTAGGTGGCAACAGCCCAAAAAACTTCCTTTAGATGTCGTAAAGTAATTGGCAACTCAACGTATGGCCTATTATCTAATTTTATGCTTTGTTATTTTTCGCGCCCTTTTCTACGAGGAACCTTTTTTTTTCCAAGAAAGCAATTAACAAAAATTTCTTAAAGCACGATGGTTTTACTTGCCATTAGTGTCTCCGGCGTTTTATGGCCTCGTATTTCTGCCAAACCGTATGTTATCGCCCCATCATCGGGCCTCCGTCTCTTGTTTGAAAGGCTTGTTATAAAACATCCGTTGAAGATCCATAAAACACTATACAAGCCATTGTAGAGCATATGCCCGACATGCGGCACTGTCATTTTATTTGAAAGGGCCTAAATATGGGGGAGGTAGTGGGAGGAAGGAAGCAGGCCTCAAATGGAACGCTTCGAACACGCGCCCAAATATCAGAAATTTTACTTCTCAAAAACGCCCTCAAACCTTCTTTCATACAGCAGCTGCTTTTTAAAGCAGTTTATCTCCTATCTTCTATTCTGTATTTTTTCGGCTTCCTGTCATGCCGCATCCGGTGCCAGCCCCTGTTTTTCGCCCGTTTTATTATTGCCTTTCGGGCGCGGGATGGAAACAGTTTTATTAAAACTGGTGTTTGGATTCGTTGGTGGGATATATATTTTCTTTTAATGAAACCTTTTTTGAGGTGAAAGAGTTTTTTTTTCTTCTTCGTTTCTCCTAGTACCTTATTTAATTTAAACGCATTTGAAGGAAACTCACGTAATTGCGGAGGAAATATATGTGTGTTACTGGTTTCTGTTTTGAAATTTTTTTATTTTCTTAACTTTTGCCTCTGGAAACGTATGGCTGGCTTATGTGATCCGTCTGTTTGAATAGCATTAGATTTTTTTTTTTTTATTGTCGTTAAGAATATGTCGCGTAAATAAAAATGGACAAAATTAAAATGGTAAAAAAAATATATATATATATATATATAAAAATTTAATTAAAACGGATATACGTGCGTCTATTAAAAATTAAATCAAATAGTGAGAGTAAAAAAAAAATAAATCTGTATGCTCTGGTCTAGAGACTCCCGATTTTTTTCAGCTATGGAACCCTAAATGATGAAGATAAATTTCAATGGAACCCCGACGTTATACATTATAACGTATTTAAAAACAATGTAAAATAAAGTATATAAAAACAGTGTATAATAACGTACTTAAAATAAAGTATATAAAAACAATTGTAAGTGTATAAACAAATAAAATACGACTTAAGATTGGAATAAAATGCTTCCTTTTCTAAGTAAAATATTATTATTAGAAAAAAACTTTTTTTTTTTTTAAATTTAGCTATTTCTTTTTTTAATTATTATTTTATTATCAATAATTTCATAAAGCAGCCAAGATATTAAAAAAAATTATAAATTTTTATTAGGTCTAAATATAAATAAAATTTAATAAAATAAATTAGATTTTGAGGTAAAAAAAAGTGTCCCAACTCTCGGTACCCTTTTTACACTTACACGGTACACTAGAGTTCTGTGGAACACCATTTAGGGACGGCTGCTCTAGTCATTAAGAAATTCATTTAATAATTATTTAATCAACAAGAAAATCATTTAATAATTATTTTATTATGAAGAAAATCATTTTATTGTTAAGAAAATAATGCAATTTAGATAAATTAAAATAAAACTGTAGCTCGTGGAGTATTAAGTGAGAGGTCAAATTTTTTCCAATGATGACATATTTACTGTATTCTTCTGTTCCTTAATATTGTTTCCAGACAAATACTTTACAAGTGTGAAGAGTTTCCTACCGATAACAGCTCAATACACAGAAACATCTTACAGCTTACATGATTTTGCCCCAAAACTCTTCTTTCTCGCAAACAATTTGAAAATGTTGCTTATCATTGTGTTACCTAAACCCTCACAATTACATTTGCGTAGGTTGGAAGCAATCTTATCAGAACTTGTGTTACGTTACTGGAATTTTTAGCTTCTTTTGATGCTTTTGAGGTAAAAGAGTTGCCAATAGCCAACCTTATTTAATTTAGAAGAATTCAAACGAAATTCACGTAATTGCGGGGAAAATATGTGTGTTAACAGTTAATGTTTAACTGTTTTCTTCCCTACTTTTGCATCAACTGGTGACGTATGGCCATCTTTATGTGGTTTATCTGCGTGAAAAGCATAAGAATTTTTTTAGAGCATTGAAGAATCTTTCACGTATTCATTATCGGGAATTTTCCTCCCACTGTTTTAGGGATGCAATGCAGTTTTTCTTTATAACAGTTCTGAAATAATCAAATAAAAAATTAAAAATTCTCCACGTAATAAGGCTGAATTTGGCTTTCGAAATAAATTTAATGTAATCGCGCACATACATGTGTTAATTCACGAGGCATTGCGTACCCCTGCTAAATAAAAAATTAATAAATAAAATTAAATTAATGAAAGTTTATTTAAAAATAAAAATAAATAAAATAAATTAAAAATATGTATATAAAAAAAAGTCGAACGTAAAAATTTAAACGCAAGGACTCTACCTAATCTTCACACTAATCCTTGAATTATATTTAATTTAAACTCAATTTTCAATAAAAAGAAGAGAAAAAGATTTAAAAAAGAAAATTAAAGCCCAAAAGTTTAAAATGTTGACCCAATGCTAGATTTTTTCAAATTTTATGTTGTAATATTATTCATTATTTAATGTTAAAAATATTTTTTGAAATGTTCTTCAATTAATTTTTAAATTTCCTTGGCGTAGTTGAAAAAAAACATTTGTTATGTATGTTCGGTTTTTAATTATTTTTTGACTTGAAGATGGTGACCGTACATTGACCATTTGAGGCATGTTTCTAGTTCTTCCAGACATACCACCCCCCTTCTGGTATAAATTGGATAAACATTATGTTAAATATGAATTTTTTTTTACAAGGGAAATTCGATTTAATTCAAAATAGGCTCCATTTATTTAAAACTAATCAGTATTTTTAATTGTTCTTATTATATTTAAAAGTTAAAATAATATGTATTGGGAAAGTTTGTAATTCGACGTAGTTAAGGCCCTTTCTACGCTGAAAGACAAGTCAAATTGAAGGAGCTGTGGGTGGGAGAATGGGAGGAATAGGCGTGGACATTAGTGGACATAGGGGGTGGAGATATACTGAGCGACCATGGAAGTCCGGGTTACATTTTTTGGCAAAACTCAATATTTAAAGGGTGCGCCAAAAATAGATCACGCAACTACACTTATTACTTTTTCACTATTTTTGGTGTATAAAACGGAGGTAGTGTGATTACTTGTTACTCCTCTTATTTATTTAATTATTTTTACACCATTCATATTTCCTCATCATTCCAAATATTGGTAATATCAAATAAAATTTAAAATAATGTATGGCACTGTCTTTTATTCCTTAATATTAGGAATGCCTTAAAACATTACTCTGCTCTAGAAAAAGATTTATATTATAAATATTAATAGTCTAACTAACAATAATTTTGTATAAATTGTTTTGGGTCTTTCAATCTTCTTTCTGCGTATCCCCAACAGTAAATAAATATTACAGCCTCGATATCATTTTGAATTTTCTTTCACTCACGTAACTATGTAATATAGCGTGTATATAGTCATTACATCTCCGAATATTTCAAACCATATTTTACTTAAGAATTAAAGTGCGCAAGGGTTTTACTAAACCGGGGACAATTAACTTGCATTTAATGGTGATCCTAAAGGTATATTCAAAGGTATATTTTATATTTCTGATGTTATTGAAAAATGTGAAAACTGTATTTTTCATGATTCACGACGAATAAATCTTAATGTCTTTTTCTACATTCTCTTGAAGTTTCAATAGATCTAAAAAAATACAACTGAAAAATTAAATTATAAACTTTCAAAAATTTAATTTTAATGTATGCAAAATTTTTTATTTGAAAAAAAAAGTAAGTAACTTCAAAATAACACAGTAGTCATTTAAGGATTAAAAGAAAATACAACATAATGTGAAATTAATATTTTTACAATGTCTAAACAAAATAATAATTCATAAAATCCAAATTTAAATAAAATATAAAAGATAAAAAGCGTAATTTCTTAAATGTGTGCTCCGTATATTTTATAAAACAATGTGTAATAACAATACTATAGACTAGTTTTTTACACGTTATCTATCAGTTATAAACCGATATACTAGATTTTTTTTTGTTAAAGTTATCTTTATCATTTGCAATTCTAAGACAAGAATTTTGTTTTAAAATTTTTTAAACAGAACTAACGTATAGTTACTATTAAATTACAATTGACAAAAATCAAAGAACAAGCATTTTATCAGAGACCTCTACAATTTTTAACAATCACAGGTGGTACTTAAATAGATGAATAAAAGGTAGCATATACTTTCAAATGTAAACATTAATAAGTTTACGAGTAAAACAAAAAGCAAGTAAAAGAAAAAAAATCTATATATCTAACTGGTTCGAGAGGTCCTGGCTAACAAAATTATATACTTACTCTAACTTTTGAATTGGATTCTTCAAAAATACTTGTAACAACGAGTTAGAGGATGATGTTTTAACATGAGAGTTATCTTAATTTTATGATCTGCTGGGTCTTAAAAAATAGCAGTAAAAAATATATTTTAATATATCATTTCAAAATTAAGTACAATTAATTTCCTTTAACTTTAAATTAATAATTTTATAAACTTTTCTGCATTCAGGTATAGATACTTTAATTTTGTAGATGAAAATAGATGAAAAAAAGCAAACAAAACTGTTAAGCGAGTCTCGCTTTTTATAACACATTGCTTCGTTTCATTAGGAAAAAGCTGAAAATTTATTTACTAAAACGAGTACACTATTGCGGTAGTCAACCTTAAAACCGAAAATTAAAAATTTTCTTTCATTTTAATTATTTTAATTTTATTTTTATTACAAAAATTTTAACGCAGAAGAAGTAAGAACCACTGAGCCTACATAGTTTTCAAATAAAACAGAAATCTTTGTACAAATTAAAGAATTTTTGATGAGTTGGGTTAAAAAGTGTTTGATTTAAGTACTTCACGAAGCAAAAGAATAAGTAAAGCAGTTTATACGAAGTAAAATATATCATAAAAACTAGATGAGAAACATTCAAGTAATTTTCTCTAACGAAATCATGCTTTATTAATACCCAAGTACAGATCTCGACAGTTTTCAATTTATCTCTTTTGATTAGATATAATATTATCATTTTGATAATAATGTATTTTAAACAAACTCTACGTATTCCATGCATACTTTTCCAAATAAAAATGTTTAGCGGGTAGTAAAAGGGTATCCTCTTTTCTTTATTATTTTATTTTCAGACTATTTACAATGACGCGGAAGTAACACTCCCTCCTCCTTCTAGTTGAGGGGAGAGTAAAACTGGTTCTGAAGCCCCGACCCCCCAACCCCTAAACCTCCCCCAACCCCCCAACCTCCAAACAAATGCCAAGAAGGCTTTTGGAAACCAGCCTCAATCAGAACCATGAGCTTGTAGGGAATAAAAGTAATTATTTTAATGATTATCCATAGTAATTTTTTTTAATTTTTTAATGCTTTCATAATTTATAATATTATTTTTATAAAATTAGTTTATTTCATTATTAATATTTTACCATTTTCAGTTTATTTTACATTATAATTTGTTTAAATTATTATTTTTATTTTCGCTTCAATGCTTTAGCATGAAAAGCATACTTATTAAAATTAATTTTTAATATTTTTTTCTTCAAATTTTGTAAAAAAATTTAAAAATTAAAATCTAACTTAATTTACTTTTTAATCCAAATATATGACATACATAAAGAAATTCCATGATTAATGCAATTTCTCTCACCTAATAAACATTAAAACTAGTAGACATTTACAATAAAACAAGCTAATATGCTCTTGATACTTAATTACAATCCATTTAATTACAAAAATGTATAAGATGTAGAAAAGGGATGAAAGAGTTGAAAACAAACGAAGATATTTATCTCAACTACATGTTTATTATGCCATAGTGTTTTAATTAAATAAAATCCGATAAATGCGTTATAGAGTATTTGAAATCAAAATCTCGGATAATATCTAAGTGAAGTTCTTAAATCAAGTCATTGTCCCTTTTCATCTTTAGTTATATTATTATTTAATCAAGATGACAGATTGGGTCACTGAAGTATTCCTAATTCGATAACATCCTAACGAAATTAAATACTTAATATCCCCTCAAAAAATAGTATACTATCCCCTCAATATATATTGAGGGGATATTAAGTATTTAATTTCGTTAGGATGTTAAAAATAACAGGCAATTGCGAGGATTGGAGAACGAATCGAGTATGAAACAAAGCCTTCTAGTAATTCATATTATCACAATATATAATGCATTGCTCGATATGTGTTAATATATAATATATTGCTCGGTATGTGTTAATATATAATATATTGCTCGGTATGTGTTAATATATTACTCGATATGTGTTAATATATAATATATTGCTCGGTATGTGTTAATATATAATAAATTGCTCGATATGTGATGATATCCTATATATAGACTATCAGCAGCATTTATTTCCGATGACAACAGCGAACAATACATTTAAAATTTATTGCAAAAGAAATTAAACTATAAAAACTGGGGTAGTAGTGAAAAAAGTGAATTAGAACAATATCACGAGTAATTGAGTAGTTCCGGAGTGCGAGTATGTGGAGAGCGACTGCAAACTCCCAATTTTCTAAATTTGGGATGTACTCCCAATTTTCTAAAAATACATTGTAGAATCTGTGAAGAAGCTAACTATTTTCAATGGTAGTTTAATTTATTCTGCTTTAAAGAGTGAAAAACATGAATTATATTATGTTTAACTTTTCACTCTTAAAAATAAATCACTTAAAGCTATTATATCGAATTTAGTTTTTAAAGTTTTTGAATAATATAATTAAAACAGGGGATCTGGGTAAATACCTTAACCATGATCATCCTAAATGGTAATAAAAAATACTATATATATATATATATATATATATATATATATATATATATATATATATATATATATATATATATATATATATATATATATATATATATTGTGTGTGCACAAGGGATGCTGTGAGTACTTTATTCTTTAGACATAACTCAGAAACGCATTTTTCTTAAAAACAAATACATAAGTAATTGAATCAGAAAAATTCCCAGAATGATTAAAGGGGCCAGGATAGCCTGGTTGGTCGGGCACTGAGCTCATGTCCAAAAGGTTGTGTGTTCGACCCCAACCGGCCGAACGTTCCCTGTGTTTACATGGTGACTGATGCACGTTAAATCTGTCGATTCGTAAAGTCCTTCAGGAGTTTCCTTGTCTTTTGGATTGGTTCAAATTACAAGGCTATGGAGTTAAACATTAGTAGTCGTAAATTTAAAACTGGGTCAATCGTTCAACGATGGTTATAAAATATAATTATAAAAGATCAGTGGTAGCTCAGGATAAAAAGCTCGCCTCCCAAATGAGGAGAACCAATTTCGAATCTCAGCGATGGCTGGTAGATATGAATTTTGCACCTGGCGACTCCCCAACCGCAGTACTGTTTTAAAATATATCCAGTGGTGGACGGACCCTGGGTTAGAGTCCCCTTGCAGTTGAGCTAACCGTAAGAAGTTTTCGTGGTTTTTCTCTCTATGTACAGCAAGTGTAAGTTAGTACCATCAAAACACCTTTCACGGAGACTAGTTTCTCCCAATGCTTGATCCAAGAGTTCTCTTGTCTTCTGGGTTGGGTTCGAAATTACAAGACTATTAAATTGAAGAATGATAGTTGCAGACTGAGAACTAGGTCGGCTTTTCAACACCGGTTATAAAATTAAATAAAATAATTATAAAGAGAGCTACGGAGGCCCAGGGGATAAGGCATACGCTTTCCAATTTGGAGACCCAGGTTCGAGCCCAGAGGTGACTGGTTGATACGAAGTTAGAATTCCATCAGGGTTAGAATTCCATTTTCAGTTGAGCGAAATGTGGGAGATTTTTGTGGTTTTCTTCGCCATGTAATGTGAATGCCGGTTATTAGTTTAAAGAAGCTACGAAGGTTAGTTTGTTTCAATGCTGGATCCAGGAGTTCCATTTAATTCTGGTTTATTGTTTTAGATTAATCAGCTTCGAAATGATAAAAGACTTTAAAAGTTATAACTAATTAAAATAAGTCTAACATTGATTTTATAAAAAATTTGCTGTATAATTTCTGATTAAAATACGTATTTACAATCTAATTTAATCTATCATGATTAACTTAATATTAGTCGATTCTTCACTACTTGTAAAAGTATTGAATGTCTGTTGTATAAATTGAAAACAAATCGTTGAGCGTAGTAAATGGCATACAAATATTTTCGGCATGCTCATTTAAAATTTCTTCAAATTTAAAATCTTTATTGTAAGAAATGTACTCACAATACTTATAAATATGAATATGTTATCAAAATATTTGGCAATCCTTGGTAGTTTAAAGTTATTGTATGAAAAAAGGATTTGCTAGAAATTAAATGGTTATTAGAAAACGAAGCAGGGGTATTAGTTTATCGACATTTCAGTTGCTGATAGATATGGTTCCATTTTTTATGGAAGATTCCGATAAAACAAATACATTATACGAATATATATATATATATATATATACATACATATATTATGTATGTATGTACAATAATCGGTCAAAATAATCGAAACAATCCACTACTAATGCATTTTTTCATATTTTTCAAGGAATACTTAGAAAATTATTTAGAACTTTTGAAGTGTTGAAGTCATGCGTTTTCTCATATATATTAATAAAGTTTAAAGCTTTTAGAGATTTGAGGGACCGGTAAAAAATTAGGAACCAAGAATAATGTTTTTGAATACCTTATTCGAAAACAATAAGCGAAAAGCTTGTGAATCATGTCAATAATGTTGATTATCATATGAAATAACAATCGTATACATACTAATATAATTAAACTTCTATTATAAAACAATCTGATTTTTTTAATATTTTGAAAAGTTGTTTTATTATGCATCAGAAAGTCTTATTTTAGTTCTATTATACATAAAAGCTAAGCAAGCGAGGCATCTTAGTTCATAGTAGTCCACCATCTCATTTTAGTTGAAAGATCGTCTTCTCCCTAGTACAACTACACATTTGAATAGCCAGAAAAAAACCGGTTTTATGCATATACCCCATAGTAACAGGAAGAGATGGATACAGTTTCTTGTTTTTCTTATATTCATTATTTAACTTATTTCCTTTTTCTTTTCTTTGTTTTCTTTTCAGTTTTCGTTTCTTATACTGTTTACGCTGTTTCGAAAATATAAAGTAAACGCGCGAGGGAGGCGAGATGCGAATACATGGGGAGGGGACATAAAGATTGTATACAGCTGGAAATTGTATTAGTATAAATTATTTATTTCCGAAATCTTATCAATAATGATTTACTATATTTTATTATTTTCTTTAAAAAAACTGGCAACTGTCAGGAAAAAAATTAAGATCGTAAGGAATAAAATAAGATTTCACTATTTGTGATTACAAAATATTCATCAACATTTATTTTTTTCGGATAAAAAAACTGTCCCGTATCTTTATTATAACTGTCCGAAAATATATTGATATTTATGGATTAAAAGTAAGAAATGATTTTCTTACCGGTTTCCAATATTTCCATTTTTTTTTCTCCCTTCTTTTACTTCTTTTTTTTTTTAGTAATTGTCGTTGAACAGCCAACCCAATTTCCAGTTTATGACTACCAACTCCGTAGCCTTGTATTTTTGAACACAATCCAGAAGACAAAGTAACTCTTCAATCAAGTATTGGGAGAAAATTTGCCTTCGTGGAGAACGTTTTGAAAGAACTAACCCGTCTTTGCGTTAGGTGGACATGAAAACCACGAAAACCTACCACGGATAGTCCTAACGGATCCATGATCCGTCTGATTTTTTATTAGCATTGCGCTCGGTGTGAGCCGTGGGCGGATTTCGTATGACCAACTATCACTTGGGTTCGAAATCGAATCCCCTCATTTGGAGGAGAGCACTCTATCCCCTAAACAACCAGGGCTCTTCCATTTTGATACGTATGTTACCGGCAAAGTTTGTAAGTCAACATTCTGTGGAATGTCAAGGCGTTGTTATACCTAAACTAGCCAGTGCCTGAAAGGACTCTTATTTCTCACATTTTCTAAGCATTCAATGTAATGAAAAACCTGCAAAGTATAAAATATGTCTATGATTCGTTTCGAATGTGTAATGAAATGTAATTCAAACGTCTTTGAAGCTTACCATATCAGAGCAAGTAGATTAATTTTAATTTCTTCATTTGTATATGAAAATTTTGTTTCCCTTCATATGGCATGGATTCTTCAAGGCATAAATTTTGTTTTATCCAACTTTCATTTTCTCTATGCATCTTGAATACATTTATTTAATGGCACTCTCATTATTTTTTACGAATAACATTTAAATTATTGAGGAATGCGCGTGATTTACAGAATAGCCTTATCAGGATCTTTTTTCTTACTTTGCCTAAATATCATTTGTCATTCTATAGAATGTGTAGCTATTACATATAGTGTCTAGGGAAAGTATGTAATAATTCTCATATTTCGTGCTTGGCAAAAAAAAAAAAAAAAAAAAAAAAAACTGGCATTCTATGCAATGTTATGGAATGCCGGTGTTTTATACTTTACCCCGGTAACAAATGTATTATTTATTATTTATAAGAAAATGTATTATTTATTGAAGGGGTAAATCATGTGTTATTTTCTGAATATAAATTCATGTATCTAGTTTCAAAAGTTTAATTTAGAATTATTAAATAATGTAATTTCTCTTTCCATCGAAATTAGATTATTCCATTAAATAATCAGCACAATTTCCCATTAGAAAATTTATATTTTTTCTGAATTTTTTTGTGAGTTTGCTATAAGAATTGCGAATAATGAAAAAATTAATAACAGTACATATTTTTACTTTTCAGAAGAAAATAATGTTTACTATTCCTTGAAATAAAAAAAAATTGTATTTTGCTAATAACCTGAAAGTTGTAAAAATCGCAGAATCAATTTATTTCAAATAAAGTTTCATATAACTTTTCCCCTGAATTCCTGTTTTTAATGTATGGGTAAATGCATATTTTGTAAACTCAATTCAAATAAAATTTATTGAGAGTAATTTCACAGTTAATGTTTTTAAATTTGTGAAATTTTTTTACCGATAACTCAAAAATAATTTATTAAAAACTTTTGCAAATTTTCCGATTTGTTGATTTCTATATTTTAATGAAAGAAATACAGAATCATTCATTCAGGGGAAGGGGGTTGATTATGAGACGGACGCGCTGCCTAGTTCGCTATCGAGGCTCGGTGAGGGGTTACTAACTGCTGACTGAATAATAACAATAAAGTATAGTGTCTTTCCATTTGTATAATACCAGATTTCAATGCATACCCATAATATTAATTCTTATCTTTTATTCCGGAACTTTAAGAATCGAAGGAAAGATCAAAGACGTAAAGCGTTTTCCAAAATAAAATTCGCAAAACATTAAGAAATTTCTACAAGTAAAGAAAATCACTTATTCTACCAGTAAGGAGAGGCTAAAATTTGGCTACTTTTTTCGAATGAACCGCCATTCCTTAAACCAATCAGTGACCAACCGACTAAGGGGGTTGCTTTTTTTTCACTTCGCATAAATAGGTAAATCAACGCCTTCATTGTAGGTGGCAGCACAATAACTCAGTTAGCTTAGATTTAAAGTTCAAATTTCGTGATGTCTTTGTACCATTTTTCTCGGTCAAATTTAAAAATAATTCTATTCTTTTTTTTTTTAAATGAAAGATAAGAATTTAACCTTAATTTTCCCTTCTTAAAAACTAGATGAGAGAAAAACTACTATGGATAAAAACTGTTGGAAGTTGGAATGAGTTTTTCGAATTTAAAAAATAGTAAAAATTTTTTTTAATTTAATTCCAGACAGGATAATAAAGATATTTTTATTTTCCTTCGTTTCCAAAAAACAGAACGTTATTATCTTGAAAATTGACGATTTTATGCAGTACTGAACTGTCCATAGAATAACATGGGGGTTGCTTTTCTCCCGATCGAGCGAGCGAACGGCCTTAATGTAAACAAGCGTGTAACAGATGTAGGGAAATAAATGATGGGCATTTTTATTTCTTTGTCAAGAATTTTATTACCAGTCCACCTTTGTTTGGAACTTCATCGTAATTGCACGTGATGGTAGAATGTTACCTAAAGTAGAATATCATTCTTTTCGTAGCTGCAAATGTTAAATGTCAAATTCGTGGTAATTGAGTCATCTGCGACTAAATTATTTTATGGAACTGAAAGGTTATTTATTTATGTCGATTTTGAAAGTGTTTTAATTTGAGTTTTACTATCTTTGAGTTTTAATATTTGTTGACAAAAGAGCTCTTATGCCAAGGAAAAAAAATCCCCTGTTGAAGAGTCGATGTTAAATTTTAATTTTTTAAATTATACACTTTTTTGACCCCCTCCCCAAAATTTTTGTACTGTATATTAAACTGGACTATAGGCTGCAATATTAAAAAAATTTTTTTTTTTTTTTTTTTTTTTTTTTTTAAATGCTAATTTGGCGAGAATTTCCACCAAGAGTAAAATTATGTTCTTCCGAGGAAAAATAAAAATGCCTTAAATTCGCAACAAGACTTTTATTTTAAACTGTACATACTATCTAGAAAAGAATTATCCACGTTTTAAGAAATCCCTATTTATAGTACAGGCACCCATTTTCCAACAAAATTGTACCACCAAACATGTGGATTTTGTTGATGATTGCAGTTTTTTATGTGTGGAAAAATCAGCTATATGTGTGGGGGTTCATGTGTTGCAGTGAAGCTCCTATTGAATGTAACGAGGAAAAAGGGAGGGGGACTATAAAGGACCATTACATTGCCATTAAATTTTATGCCTTAATTTTTACAGTAATATTAATTTAATTAGAGTGATTCTGTGATTTTACGGTAAGAAAAATTACGATATATTAGATTTTTTGGTTCCTTAGCTTGTTCCCAATAAAAATGTTACGGCACCCTGAATTCCGGTACTTTTTGCTGTAATTTTTTACAGTGTAGACTTTTGAAACGAATAAATAGCTTGAATACTTAAAAAATCATTTAACTTTTGAGAAATCGCCAATTCGGTGAGATCTGCTGAATAGATGAAAATGATTTCAATCAATAAATATTTCTCAATTGTTGCATATTTTTTATAATTGCAATTTTTTTATAAAAACGCTTTTCATTTTCACGAAAAGCTTCTCAAATTCATAATAGATTATAAACGATATTCATTTTTACAAAATTAGATCATGAGTGCTTCTCATTTCCATAAAATTCGATCATAACCGCTTTTTATTTTCACGGAATTAGACCATAAATGCTTGTTTTTTTAAATAAAAACCTAGAATTTTCTTATTTTCATAGTTCGCATAGAAAGCGCTGAAAGATGGACCAAACTTAACCTATTAAACTCAATAAAAGTTATGAAAATAGCTTTATTATGCGCTCTTAAAACGTTATTTCATATGTCGGTAGCCTTAAACGAACTGTTTTCTAAGTATTTTCGAACGCGACAGGAATTAAAGCACTAAAACTGTGAAATCATATTACTCATATTATATCTTTTAATCATTTTCACTTTACGACTTGCTACTATTGAGTGATGTATTTCTCAAGGACTTGAAGCAATTTGTTAATTCAGTTGAAGTTCGTATTATTTTCCTTTGGACATGGGCCAAAGTAACGATAATAAACCCTTTGCTAAATGAGCTATTGCGTTGACAACTGGCAACATCTCTTTGTTCCGCATGTTTTTAAAGGTGACAAAGTTAAAATGTTTTTGCCATTTGCACCTTATTGGAGATTCTTTTTCGTAATAAATCCAGTGGGGGTCAACGGCAAAACACCATTGTTTTCAGAAGCTGATTACATTATTTTATCTAAGGTCATTTCTTTTTTAAAATTAATTAGCTCGGTTTTTTTTTTTATTAATAATGTGAATAAATTATGTTCTGAGCTTTGTTTCTAACAAAGTTCTTTGACATTCATTAAATAACTTAAAATTTTAATGAAGTGATTTATGTTTAGTAAAACTAAATGATCTTTTTGACTTTGAAGATGTTGATGATTCATTGCAGGAATTATTGCTGTGACTATGAATCATAAATGTGTTTTGACGTCTAAACGCAGCTATTAACGTAAATGATGAATATACATTTAGTGAATTTAGTTGTATCGGTAAATACATTAGGAAATCATTTATAATATGGATGTTATACTTTGCAATCCTTTAATTAAAATGAAAACTGTGTATGTTTTTCTAAGTGTGTTGCACTCTCCTTTAACAGTGTAACATAATTTTATATATTTTTACATTTTAATACTCAATAATCAGGTGGAAAAACTATGTAAAAATTTCAATCAGTTATGAAAATATTTTCAGAAATTAATAATTAAATTTTATAAAATTAATCACCTGTATTGCAGTACAAGTCATTATGTTGATGAAAATTATAATTTATTTCTAAAAACATGGATTTATTAATTGTTTTTTTCATTTGGGAACTATATTTTTTCTGGAAATTTGTTATTCATTAAATGTTATTGTTGTAAATTGTTAATATTGATTAGGATTATAGGTTAAATTGTGTTTTTACCTATGAAAATCACTGTTTATTTACTGATTTCTGTGAATTTTTAACGAAATTTTATAGTTTCCATTTTCTTCTTTAAATTTTTTTCAAGTCAATACCGTAGCAAATCTATGGGGATTTTAGTTCATCATCGGTAAGTTATGTAAAATGTTCTGTTCATCTCTCTCACACAGCAAACGTCGATAGCTCATATTTCAACCACAAAAACTCAACAATATAAAATCTCTTCATTTTTCTTTATAACATGGTAGGCACCAGAGACCGCAGATCACTGTCGCGCTTGCACAAGTCGTAGCGCAGTTGTCGTAACACAAGTACAACACTGACCTTACTCATTCCTTCTCTATACTATGGTTACAAAATACATACCTAGATGGTGTTGGCATTTGTTCAGAACTTCTTCGTAGTGTGAATTCTAATTATACAGTTATCGTAGGCTAATTAAAAAAAACTGGCTCTTTTGATTTTAACTGTCACGTCACTGTCATTTTGCAGTGTGCCAGGCTAAATGGAATAGTCCTCTTATATTTTCCAATCATTAGGTTTATTACCATTACGCCAGATATTTTTAGGCTAATACAGAAATTTATCATTCATCTCAATTAGACTGATTATTTACTTAAAGAAAATATTCGAAATTTAAAAAAAAAAAAAAAAAAAGACTGGCATTCCTTAGGTCTCAGACATAGGCTTGACAAAAGTATTCATTGAGAAGGAAGTGTTATTTTAAGTTTAAATATTCTAGAAAAAGACATTATTGTGTATTATTATTTGATTTAAAAGCTTTTTTGCCAATAGAAAAAACTAATTATTGGTCTTACAATCATTTAATTGGTGATATCTTTAATTTATTACCACGATTCTAATACTAGCTTTAAAGTAAGATAAAATGTTATAAGATAAAATAAAGTAATAAGAAAAGTATTTTTAAATTAAAGTCATCTTAACTTTATAAACAGAATTATAATAATCGTTTTGAAGTTAAATAAAATTTAAAAGTAATTTATCTAATTGTTTTATTAACAGTATTCTGATACTTGTTATGATATAAAAGTTATATAATAAAAAAAGTTCTTAGAAAATTAAAATAAAAATAATAAGCTAAAAGTCAAGAATTATTTATTTAAACTTATTTAATAGGATTCTAATACTTGTTTTAAAGTAAGATGAAAAGTTACAAGATAAAAAAAAGTAATAAGAAAAATGTTATTAATTAAAACTCATCGTAACAGGCACCTTCATAGACAGGATTCTAATAATTCGTTTTAATGTAAGATAAAAGTAATTTGTCTAATCTTTATTAACAGTATTTTAATACTTGTTTTAATTTGGGATGTAGGTTATATGATAAAAAAGTTACTTAGAAAAGTAAAATAAAAGTAATAAGCTAAAAGGCAAAAACAATTTTTTAAACTTTATTAACAGGATTCTGATACTTGTTTTAATATAAGATAAAAATTATTTGACTATTTAAACAAATAAATAAATAAAACACGGTTTTTTCCCAGCACTATCTATTGTCAATAAAACTTGTAGTAACATTGTTACCCAATAATAATAATTATACTATTACAATACAATAACTTAATAATAGCTCTTTAGATTTAGAGTAATTTAAGTAGTAAATTTTTAAAAATTTAATGCGTATGTTCTTCACACGCAAAATCCAAGTTGCCCATTTAATAAATTTTGTTTTTAAATATTGTTGAGTCATCTAAGTGGTTTGCATATTTTTTCCCCCAACTTAATTAAATAAACAAAATAAATAAATAAAAGGCACATTTGAAACATAAATGCTAATAAAAAATCACGTTCAACGAACCGAGTGGTACAAAAGGTTGATTTTGTTTGATTGTTTATTGCAGCTGCGTCATCGCGTGCAATGTTTGCAGGAAAACAGGTGCTTTTGCACTTCCTCATCGCTCATGCCGTTTAATCCCCCCCCCCCTTAAGATTCCATTCTGTATTATGGGGTAGTTCGTGATATTTTTTTCTTAGTAATATTTCTTCCTTTTTAAAAATACAATTTGAAAAATAAAGCGAAATAGTTATTTCGCATTTAAATGTTGGGGACATTTCACCGTTATTGATTTAAACTCGCTATTTCTTTAGGATAAATTTCTAATTTTTTAATACTTGAGAAATCTAATATTGTTGGTTGCCTAATACTAAAGATTTTAATTTCGACTACGGAATTTCTAACTTTATGATAACTACGAAAAAAAAAATGCAATTTTCAGATTTTTAACATCCTTTTTAATTACTTGATAAAAAAACACAATTGACTTAAAAAATATGCAGATGGAAATTAAAGTTGACATGTTTCAAGCTCTCCAAAATAGGCGTTCATTCTCAAGACTTACCAGACGTCAATGACAAGAAACAAAGGTGATTTGAAATGTAAAACGTAAAAGTTTCCAACGAAAATTGTGAAACATTTCTATTTAAAGCTGCCAACGAAAAATACAAATTAAAGTGAAAAACATTTCTATTTTTCGTTGTCAGCTTTACTTTTTATATTTCAAATCATTTACGATTCACTTATTCACGTCTGGCAAGTCTTGATAAAGGGAGCCTATTATTGGACGCTTGAATTATGTCGAATTTTATTTCCCTCTTCATATTTTTGAAGTCAATGAAATTTTTTAATCAAGCAGTATCTAAGCTTAAATATCTTACTGCTTTATTTTATTGAGATTATTTATGTAATCCTTTTTAATTATTTGTGAATGATTTTCAATATTTGAACGACTCCATATATTTTGAAACATTTACTTTTCTCCAGTTTTAAGACAAACCCTTATTTATTTACTCTAGTACAAATTTAGTTTTTCGACAATGAAATTTAAAACAAGCTTTTCGATTTCATATTACAAATTTTGATTACAATAGCTCAATAACAACGCAATAAAAATAATAATAGCTGCATGTAATATAAATTATAATAGCTGTATGTAATATAAATTAAAACAAATTTACCAAAATAACTGAAAATTATAATAACTGTTTAATAACTATTAATGAAAAAGTCCAGGAACAATTTTGAAATTCGTTGTTCATTTTCAACAATTGGAAAAATATTTAATTTTTTCCTAAGTAACTCTACTTTAAAATTCATAAAGTATCTTTATTACATAGAGCTTTAAGATGATATCAGAGTTTGTTCTGAAAATTGATAACTATATACACTGATTACATACTATTCACATGAAATTACCTATTTTTATTTAAGTACTTTTACCTTTCCCATAAATGGTAAGTTCGTTCGTAAATAAATAAAACAAACTCTTAACTTTCATTTATATGATAGTAAATATAAGTGAGATAAAAAAATTAATTTCATGACATAATATCCCATTCCGAGTACAAATTAACTTTAAATACCTTAACTTTTCGATTTAGGTATGATTATGTATTTCATCCTCCTTTTCAACCGTATGTTCCGAGAATATATTTTGCTTGTCAAAAACCTATTGTCCACACAAGGAAATTATGGTTTTAATGACGTATTTTTTAACGATTTAAATGACAATGGAATTCAATACTCAAGGTTACAGACAGCTTTGTTTTTATTTTTTATCTACCTTTATTTCATGGAAGTTATTGTAAAATGTTATGAACCATAGAGGTTATAAAAATGATATTGGCCTAAGTGCTATGTTATTGTAGAAGGTAAAACTAGAACGTTATATTTAGGCCATATTTTTTTTCCCGTCTACATTGTTTGGTCAGTTGTTTTTCGCGGAAGATGTTACAGATCGATTGAGCAAGCCTTCAATTAGCTTTACTGCGTGATTTGTTGCGATCATTTAGAAGTTTATAAAAGAAAATTCGGCTTACCAAAAAGACATACAGTTCCCACAAATAACAACAAAATTTCCTTCGTGGTTCTTGCGTTTCACCAGATAAAATATAGCATTACTAAATTATTCAATAATTTAAAATATGCTTAAATAAAAATATGTATTTTATTGGGTAACAAAGTACACCGCAATTTACAAACTTAAATCAGTAGTACCATTTTAAAGCTTCGAATATGTACGTAATATTTAATTATTACAACACTTTTCGTGACATTAATTAAAAATGGAATTTTTTAAAAATTATTTTATGAGATAGAGATAGCTCATAAAATAGAGCCCTTGATTTTGATACTGATCAAGATTCGAATCACTGCGCTGATTAGCTTATTCGTTATATCATGCCATATTGGTTTTGATATTCTTAATCTAGTTGAATTATTGGTGTATTCGTTATATCATGTATGTCAGTTTGCTTCTGATATTTTTAATCTAGTTGAATTATATGTTTATTCTTTATGTCATATTGGTTCTTATTCTTAATCTTGTTGAGTCATTGGTTCACTCGTTATATCATGTCATATTTGTTCTGATATTCTTAATCTAGTTGAATCATTGGTTTATTCGTTATATCCTGTCATATTGGTTCTGTATTCTTAATCTAGTTGAATCATTGGTTTATTCGTTATGTCATATTAGTTCTGATAATCTAGTTGAATCATTGGTTTATTCGTTATATCATGTCATATTGGTTCTGATATTCGTAATCTAGTTGAATCATTGATTTATTCGTTATATCATGTCATATTGGTTCTGATATTCTTAATCTAGTTGAATCAATGATTTATTTGTTAAATCATGTCATATTGGTTCTGATATTCTTAATCTAGTAGAATCATAAGCATCGTTGCTATCAGGCAAAACAGTAGAATATTTTATTTTTTTGTGGTTTGCTGTGCTAAGAGCAGATAGTTTTACTGAAAAAGACATTCAAGGAATTAAGTTCGTTCTGATAGAAATTCTTTTTACTTTTGCCTTCTATTTAAAGTCATATGGTTTCGCAGATTCATATTCACCAACAATAAAAAAATAATAATATAAAAATTGCACAGTGTTCTAGTGAAGATGTTGTGAGGCTCCGCAGACGACTATTAATGTATTATTGGTGAACGACTATTTTGACTGATATTAAATGAGTGAAGATAAGATAATAAATTTTGTAGTGTTTTACAAAATTACTATATGTTTCACTTAGGCAATTTTTTCTCATCACTTTCATTCATTTAAGCGAGCATAAACATAACATTGCTTGGAACAAATTTTACAACGGTATCTCTTGCCATTGTTCGAAATTGCCTGCTTTATTGTTTGCAACCTGTTTCCGTCTTATAATCTTAGTTGAAATCTTAATATTTACTCTTTCATTTTTATAATAATATTTCACTTTATTATAATTTCTGGATTAGTTCATTATTTACAGGGATCTGTCCAGACATTTTGTGAAAGGTTCGTTTTTCGTGAAATTGTGAAAAAATTGCTCACATTTTTTCAATCAGGGTCCGCTTTTATGAATTTGTGCAAATAGGGTCCGTTATTGCAAAAAAAAACTTTTTCAAGGAGTTTTTAAATAGTAAAGACATACATGATAATGCTCAACACTGTAAAATTATAATTAAAAAAATTAAATTTTAAAAAATAAACAACAATTGCTGCTTCTAAACTAGAGATGCAACATACAAATATTTGGTATTCAGCCTATATTGCTGAACGCAGAATATTCTGGAAGAATCGTCTGCCGAAGACAAAACTTAATTCGTTTACATCCATCTTTCTTGTCTTCTGCCCTGGAAAGTGTTTATTCAATTAACAAAATAATAATGAAGATAAACAAATTTGTGAAGGGTCCGATTAAAAGAAAAATCATTTTGTGAAGGGTCCGTTTTTAAGTTAAAATATTTTGTGAAGGGTCCTTTTTTATGGAAAGATATTTTGTGAAGGGTCCGTTAACGGTCCCAAATTTCTTCTAAACAGACCCCTGATTTATTTAATACGATTTGTTTGTTTATAATAGTGAATCATCCCATCTATGTATAATTGTTTGATTAGTTTTTCTGATTATATATTTATAATAACATCTGATTTTTTTTAATGGTGGAATAATAATTCTGAATAGTTCATGTTTCTGGAAGTTTCTACGTATCTTTGTTTATTATATATAATGAATCATCTCGACCAAGGAGAAAGGTTTGATTCGTTCTGTTGTTGACAATTCATAAAAAGAATGCATCTGGGGTACAAAACACGCTTTTCATGTTTAACAACATTTAATTTTGTTTATTGAAACTAATGCGTTTATGTAAGCACACTTAAAATTTTATTAATTTTTACTTATACCGTTTTTATAAACATAAGTGTATTTTATTGATGATGGTTGCGTTATGTTATTTATTATTCGTAATGGCTATGCCTTGGCCAAAGAATACCTACCGTGTTCTTTGTTCGCCAAGGGCTATGCATAGTCACTTAGAGAATATAATGACTTTCATCTACTTATCTTCATTAAATACGAGAAACTTGTGAAGATTTTTCGATTGTGTTTTAAAACTATATTCACAGAAATGTTATTTCTCTACAATTATGACCCACGAACACATATTTAATTGGAACTAACTTTTAATTTCTTATAAAAATATCTCATTAAGGCCTAAAAGGATAATAACGTATTTTATTTAATCTTAAAATATTTTTATTCAAATATTCTTCCCGTTGTTGTGACATTAGCAGCTTGATGCTGTCGCAATTTATAGTTATTAATTAATTTATATTTTTTTAAAGCAAGGAAGATATCTTTAATATGTATGGCGGGCGTAGGACAACATTAGCGGATGTTATTAAATCTTATGTAAAAATAAAAATTAGTGATTAAAATATGCTTTAATTCAAAACATCAAAAAGAAAAAAAAAGCAACGAATAAATGTTTATTTATTTATTTTTTTTTAAAACGTAATTATCATAGTTATGTTGAACTATGTCATTGAAGTAATGAGCACAATCTGGCATAGAGGTTGTTACAAACTTTTTGTGAAAGGTTTGTTTTTGTGAAATTGTGAATAGTTTATTCGTAACTAAGATACAGAAATAGGGTCATAGCATACTGATCTTTTGAAAAATCATGAAATCCAGTAATTTATTCAGACTTTTTGTAATAGTTCTTTTTTTTTCCCTTTTCTTTTTTTTAAAAAAATTGTGAAGAGCTGATCATAGTTAAGATGGAACATTTTAGCTCTGTTTTTACGATAAAATATCTTGAAAAGGTCCGTGTTTTTTTCTAAAAATGCTGTAGAGGGTTCGTTTACGAATCTAAATCTCTCCTAAAATGACCTCATACCGTTAAGAGAAAATGATCTCTGTAACCGTTAACAGAAAATTTATTTATATGTTACAATATAATTTTCAATATTTTGTTCCAAGTGGTATCTATTTATTTACTATATTGTTTGTTAAGTGGAAGGTGTGTTGATAATTACATTTCATCTTAGATCTAGTCCAGAAATCATTTTAAGTAATCGATTTCCGGCTTAGTCTGTCTTATCTCTGTTGTCTTTCTTATCACCAACTCATTCTTCAACAAGATAAGTCGGTGCACAACTTATTATAAATTTCCCAGCCTCTGCAGGATTTGAGTAGATGTTCTATTAAAAATGCCATTATGAGAAAATCATAGTATCAAGATCCACAGGACAAAAAAACGACAAAAACACTTATCATGTGACTCAATATTTATTTTCATCTCTTAATGCTTTATAACTTTGTTTCAAAACAGACGAAATGTTTTTCGCATCCTTCGACGTATTATTCACCAAGGATCATTAATCTTATAAAATAATATTTTGAATTTGATTGTTTACCTTTAGATTATTCCTGTTGTTATTTTATTTTTAAATAACATAGAAATTTGTCCTCTCATTATTTTTTATTACCCTACCTGTTTTTTAAAAAATTCAACAAATTTCGAAAATAACTTTGACTAAATATAACTTATTTACTGACATAGTTTGCCTATGCTAGGACTTGAGTATCGACGTAGTAATGCAATTGTTTAATTTATGTAGTTCTTTTTAGTTCAGCGTTCAATAAGATTTCTAGTTCAATAAATCATAAGTGAAATTTTTTTTAAAGTTATTTTTAAGTTTTGTTATGCATATTTCTAAGTAAAGCTTCATTTACTGCTGTGCTATGCTTTGTAGTTTGTAAATATTCGTTGAATTTCTGTTTTCCTGTAAGGTAAGCATATATTCAATAATCCTCAGTTTGATAATTTTTTTTTATAATTGTTTTTCCTTTTTATATATTATTCGATGATGGTTGAATTTATAGTGCATTTTATTGCAAACAATTTTTCTGCTTTTTCCTGGAATAATACTTCAATTACTTGGCATGACAATCATTATTTGTCAATGACTTATGCAGGGTTAGAAAAATTTAGGGTTTTGTATGAGTCTTTAATATAAATATGATAAGATGCGACAAACTGCTCTGTCCGGAAATTTGGCATCAACACCATGTTTGTCTGAAGAAACTTGAGGTAACTAGTTTTTATTTGTTGAAGAGTTTAAAATTGTTTGCCTGAAATGGCTTTATTAGGTTTAAAAATTTCAAAAAAATTTTCCTCGTTCTTACTCATTATTATTATGATTAATAAATTTTTATTTATGGATTTCATCTTAAAAAGTTTTGCACGTTTACTTTTAAGTTTTTTTTTAAAATTTCTTAACTCAGAATAGTTTTGCTAATTTTAATAACTATGTTATCTTAAAAGTGTACTTTTGTATATTTCTTAAATGGTCAAATGAAAAATTATCTAATAATTTTTTTTCTTCTATATGTATACAATAAATTACAATAATAAAATTATTCCCTCATCTCTAGGAAGTTAAAAATATACTGTAATTTAAATTTAACTTCAGATGTTTTTTTCTTATTCAGTAATGACCTTTTTTTTTGTATTTGATTAATTGATAGGGTACTAATTACGCTAAGGAACAGTTAAATTATTATCGATAGATATAAAAAACTCATAATTCATAGCAGCTTCGGATGACTATCTTTTTTTTCCCTGCTTTCTTTTTCCGAAAATGCGACCCTAAATCTGTGAGAAATGTTAAAATTAGCTTTTTAATTTATCAAGTTACACATCATTGCTATGGAATTATTAATTACCAATTACCTAAGAAGTGTTTTGACGTGTCTTACATTGCTTCACAATATAAGTGTGAAATTTGAAATTTGCAAACGATTGCGAAAAAGCACCATTTATGTAATGATTTGATCACAAAATTAAGAGCTTTTTTTATCTTACTGTAAGATATTTTATGAGATATTTCAAATTGTATAAAATATTTTACAGTTAAAAAATTTGTTTTCAATTAAATTTTTTTTGTGACTAATAATTTATATTTTAGTAATTTCAAAATGGATTTGATAGTAAAAATTAGAAAACGATTGTGAAAAAGCTTTATTTATAAAATCGTTTGCTTACAAAAATATTGTTCCCTTTGCAACTATAAAATATTTTCGAGCTACAAAATAAACCATATCGTGTTCGTAATAATGTACCATCAAAGATTTTCAAATGTAATTTTTTGGATAAAAAAAATTATGGAGCAGCAAAGGGTTCCTAAATTTTGCAAAATGCGGAAGCTAATAACATAATTTTAAATGAGAATATGGAAACTTAAGACATACATCATAGCACTCATCAAGTTTCAGTTGATTATGTTGCAAGGGCATTTTATAGTTGTCAATCTTGAAGTAAAAACTTAATGTAGTTTATTGTGATGTCAGGAAGAAAATGGATCGTTTATTTACTTATTAGTTGGCTTACATTAAAAAGGTAATTTTTAAAATTGCATGAATACTTAGTTTTAAAAATGTCTAATAATTTAAAATTTTTACGTTTTAAGTATCGTTCCTTAAATTTCAGAAAAGTTATTTTAATCGAAGTAAGTAAACTTCATCAAAGATTTTTAATTTTCCAGTCGAGTTTTCGACCTACATTATTATTAGCACATAGAATAATTCTTAGAGAATGTAACGTGGGCACTTGTGGGTAAAAGAAAATGGCATTAAAGGCGTATTAATGAATAAAAGTAATTTAACAGAATAGAATGTTTGCCAAAGTCAGCTTTGTATAATAAATGGCATTGGATTACGCCAACCAAGTCGTCATGTCGCCCGCATTTCCATATCTATATGAAGATATCGAAGTCATTTGGCATTTCTATATCAATAACATCAGTACCGGATGTTTTTCTAAATGATTGCAGTATGATTTAGATCTCTAGAACATTAGCGGAAATGACTTTTTAATATTAACTCTGGATAAAAAGAATTTCAAATAGCATGTAAGTAATTTTTTAGCATTGTCTATATCAGCGGTTCTTAACCTATGGGTCGCGACCCAAAATTGGGTCGCGAAGCATATTTCTTGGGTCGTGCTGTCGAACCAAAAAAGTTAGTAATACACCAAATAATAAGTAATACCAACACCTCCAAGAAAAAGTCATTGTGGCTTACTCAGCCTAATTTTGACTTTTTTTTGGGTCGCGACATGAACATATTTCTCAAATTTGGGTCGCGGCTTAAAAAGGTTAAGAACCACTGGTCTATATTACTACTCATACCGTACCAATCGTTAGAAATAAAAAGAAAAGTTTTCCTAACTGGACGATTTTGTTGCGAATTAGATGTAAGATAAATACTTAATATTTTTTAATCGTTTTAATTGTGGACCATGTTAGGCCCGCGTTGTGTGTTAAATTGTTTCTTTTCTGATAGTTATTAATTATTTTCGATGCAATACTAGTAATTATTGCCTTTTCTCATCTAATGATTAAAAAAAAAATCGTCGAATGATTATGATAAATAGTTAATATAAAGCTATAAATGGTGTAATCTTTTTAATGTGAGTAGTACAAAAAATATTTACCTACCGATTTACCGATTTTTGTTGTTTGGTTGTGATTATCAAATCATGTATCGTTTGTTTTCTTAAAAACGTTAAAATTGTATGGATTTACGTGAAACCTTTTTTTCCTATATTTTTCAAAGCATTCAGCATGTAATTAACGTAAGTGAAATGCGTAAAAACATATTTGTTCAAAATTAGTTAAATGAAAATCATCATTAAACCATTTATATTGCTGCATTGTAATCTGATAGAAAATCTATTTCGAGTTTCGGGATATGCGTATATCTCTACCATTTGATGCCCTGGTTAGTGAATAAACAATCAATATGTGCTTCTATATTTATTAACAAACGTAACAATGAAAAAAATAATATTTAGACTGAAAACAAAATATGAGAAATAGGAGCTTTCAAGACGTGCTCCTTCGGGCATGAGTGTATCGAGAACAACTGAAATAAAATATAATTTGATTGGCGACGAATTGACGCCGCCAAAAAGAATTCCTAACATAATCCTTATTATCTTTTACAAAATCAATATTTTGCTTAAATAATCGATCTCATTTTCCCAAAGTGAAGTATACGGTGCTGTATAAGTAGTTATACTTATAAAATATTTTGGTAAAATAGTTTTATATGCTGGATAAATTAATTTTTTTTGCCGCAGGGAAATGTTTTAATTTTGCTCCTCGGACTTACCTCTTTCCGTCATTCAAATTTTTTTTTTTTTAAATTAATTTTAATAGCATCTTCTGTAATCAAACCCGGCTGCTTTTTAGTTTTTCCGATCGCTTCCAAATATAAATTAATAAAATAAAATAAATAAAGTAAACACAGAAAGAGGGAAAGAGAAAAAACGTAAATAGAAACCACGTTTACTTCATATGATATTTGAAGAAAAGAATAGAAATGCCCACATTTTAAAAAGATGTGAACTACCCAGTTAATATGACCTACTTCCGGAGGACAGGTTCGGAGTGTTGTTTTATTTCCTATTGTTTTAAATCGTAATTTCATCCTTAGTCTGAAGTACTTAGTTATTTTTTAGTTTATTTTTTATGTAGTCTATAAGAATCAATTCTCTAAATTTAACACTTCTTGATTTTCCCCCCCAAGTTTTTCTGACTAGAATATTATTGCAGAAAAGAAACTTTATTTTCGAAACACTGTAATATTTATTTAGTTAGAGTGATTCAGTGATTTTACGGTAATTATTACTGTAAAAATACAATTTATCAGATTGTTTTGCTCCGTAACCTGCGGTACTTTTTCCGTAATTTTTTACAGTGTACTAAGAAGAAATTTGCTCTTATCTTTAAAAGTTTATATTTGTGTATATTTTTGCTGTGATGTGTTTTAAAAAAATTGTATTTCCTTATTAAAGTCATTTCAAAAGAATGAAGTTTTTTTTTTCTTTCCTTTCTAGGATATATTTCGCTATATTTAATAATCATTTCTTTAATCTCGAGAAATTAACAATTAAGCTTAGGACTTAGTTTCTAAAAAAAAAATATTAAATAAATAAAAGAAAAATAAACATTTAAAAAAAAATTCACTAACTTCAAGAGGTGTGACTTTCCTAAGATGTGACCTTTTTAATCGGTTAGTGACTTTTATTCCGTTATTATCTCTATTTTTAAGGAAGTTATTCGATTGCAAATAAATGAAATATTTAAAAAAAAAAAAAGAAAGTCTAATATTATTTGATCCTTAGGATCACCTGTAGTTATCCTGAATAAACATAATAGTCTTCAGCTGCATCAATTAAATGGGATTTTCCGAGAACTTATAACTTCCTATATTGCCATTTCCAACAGCTTGGAATTTCACTTTCTCTAACTTACCTTACGTTGTCGTGCTGCAGTTGACTTATGTCAAACCATTTATTTTGTGATACAGATTTGTACCATAGACTTTCTGATATGTTTGGTTTAATAGCTTTTCAGTGAAACATTTTCGGTAAATTTTATCTGCATTTCTAGTAAGTTCGATTTAGTGATATTGTATGTTGTAAACATTACTTAGTTGTTAGTTTTATTGGTGCTTTTATTTTATTACGTACTTCTGGAATTATCTGACTTTCTTTGATATCTTCATTTTTTTTATGAAATCAATCAATTAAAAAATTTATTATTTGTACTAGCTATTCCCAAGTTTAAATGTAAATATGATCATAAATATTTTTTTAATAACTTAATATTAATGGCTTTATATCTTTCTACATGACTTTTATAACAACTGTTGGTTTTACTTCATGTAATTCTTCTAGAAAGTAACGTTTTCTTCTTGCAGTTGTTTTGACAAATCTTTGTCTAAGTGATATAGATTTAGTTCATTAAAAGATAGTTTAAAGAAAGAAAAAAAAGATAAATAAAGGAGAAAAAAATGTTTAGTTTAATAGATTTTTAGTAAAATGTTCTTTTTAAATTTTATCCATATTCGCCATCATTCCTAGTAAGTTCGATTTAGTGACATTGTATGTAAATACTGTTTATTAATTGATTGTTTGCTTTATTATTGGTGCTTTTACTTTATTACATACTTCTGGAATTATTTGATTTCCTTTAATATCTTCATTCCTTTAAGAAATTAATAAATTTAAAAAAATATAATTTCAAAAGCCATTCCTTAGTCAATTCTAATTTAATAATAAAGCTCAAAAATGTTTTTAATAATTGAAGTTTAATTGCTTTACATTTTTCTATATCGCCATACGGATAGTTGTCTTGTCAAATCATTTATTGGTTGATTTAATTTCTGCAATGTGTGGTTTAATAGCTTTTCAGTGAGATATTCTTGGTAAATTTTATCCATATTCGCCACCATTCCTATTAAGTTCGATTTAAAAACATTGTATGTAAATTCTGCTTATTAATTGAATGTTGTTTGCTTTATTATTGGTACTTTATTTTATTACTTACTTTTGGAATTATTTAAGTTCCGTTTAAAGCAGTTCGATTTATTGACATTGTATGTAAATAATTTATTAATTTAATTGGTGCTTTATTTTATTCTTTGCTTTGCTTTATTTCATCTGGAATCATATGTTTATTTATTATTTTAATATGATATGCTAATATAATTTAATGATGGTACAGACTGAAAATGGATAATTAGGGTAACTTCAACGTTATAGGGGTATCCAAATAGATGACTTCCTTACAACAGTGCTATTAGGTCAGAGATAGGTAAAACTTTTTCGATTAGTGTGTCAGTTAAATTACGGTTTATTATTTTCAGATGTCCAGTGTACCACTTGTTACAGTTCTTTTTAAGAAATAATCTTTAAGCCACTGCTTTGATTTCAAACCAATAAAATTACATTTGTCTAACTAATTTATATTAGCTAATTTATATAATTATTAATAACTAACTCCTCATCTTGGATTTTAAGTTAAAATCGTGATTTTCGTTTTCTTGATTTTGTTTTGAACCTTTCATGATTTAGTATTATTTCGCAGCACAATATCTTTCAAAAGAGGTAAAAAATAAAAAGGTTATTAGATTACGAGAAATAGTGCTAAATAATTTTTAGAATTCTATGAAATTTTCCTCAAAATTTTAAAGCAATTAACATCTACGATTTGTGGCAGTAATTTAAAAATCTTGCTCGAAATTGAAATGCATTTCACATGCCACTCTGCCACGTGTAAGCATGTCATAGGTTCGCCATATCTGCTGTAGGCTGTTTCATTAAGAAATATTTTTATAATAATGTATTTTGACAAATGTTAAGAGTCGTGGTGGCTCAGTGAATGGAGCGTTCGTCTCTCAGTGAGGTGCCCTAGGTTCGAATCTCAGCGGTAGCTGGGTAAAAGTTCTGCTTCCGGCTCGCACCAGCCTCAGTGAGGACATAAAATATCCTCATTGGTAGACAGGTCATGGTTTAGAATCCCTTTTGTAGTCGGGTTAACAATGGGAGGCTTTCGTCGTTTTCCCCGCCATGTTACGCAAATGCTGGTTAGTTCCACCAAAAAGTCCTCTACGACGGCTAGTTTGTCCCGATACTTGACCCAGAAGCTTCTTTGTCTTCAGTGTTATATTCAAAATTCGATTAGAAAGGCCACAGAATTGAACATTGATAGTCGTAAACGTAAACTCAGAATTGGGTCGGTTATAAAATAAAATAAAGTTGCTTTGTTATTGTATTTTAATTACAAGTTACATAACTGTTTCTGTAACTATTAAATTCTGATTTCAGTTATTATTTTTTTTTTGTTTTTGTTTATTAGAGTAATACATTTTATAAGTTTATATAACTATTTAATAATTATTATATCGTAAATAAAAAAATTACATTTATTAATATTTTTTAAACTCATGAAATCCATTAGTAAATCAGTAAATTGTGCCTCACATTTTTGGAAATGTCTTCTCAATATTTAGCATAGTTTTCGAAGTCCAGTAAGGCCTAAATTATTAGAGTTAGGTGCAATAATTTAAACTTTGACTCTAGGGTGCTATCAGAAATTTTGGGTGCTACTCCGAAAAATCTTTCAAAACTTGTGCATAAATAATTTTTTGCAATTCTGGAAAATATATTGACATGTATGCATTACAAATTTTCACAAATAATCAGTAATTTGTTTATAGCTACCAAACCAAAATTTTTTGGTATAAAATTTTAATTTTTAACTTTAAAAATTTTTAAAATATTGTGCAAAAATTATGCAGTTTAAAATAAAAATGATATAAACAAAAAAAAAAAAAAAAAAAATGGAGATTTCTAATGTTTTTTTTTAAAAATTTGTGTTTAATTTTCTATTAAAATAATTTTTATTTTATTTTTAGGAATAGGGTGCACAAAACAAACATATATTAGTTCAAGTCCACTTAAAATTTAAAATTATAGATGTCACGCTCAGTTTTATGGCTATGTATGAATTTATTACGCACATCATTATCACGAAATGCAAAATTCTTGTTGTTTGAAATAAGATGTACTTTTTTAGGTTTTCAGAGGGGAGCGAGTGGTCCTTTTAAATCCCCTTACAGACTATTTTTTATGTGTTTGCAACATCTTAACCCCCAGTAATTAAAGAATTTTTTCCTTCCAGAATTCGAATTAGGAAATGGCTCCTGTAGACGTTACTTTCATCTTTGCCGAGGACGTCGTCGAATGGGACTCCTACCTGTCTCGTCAATTCGAAGGAAGTGGGGCTGTCATACAGCATGAACAGGTCGAGAAGATGACCTTTCCCCTGGGATGCACCAAGACGCCCGTCTTCAGCGACGCCCGTGTTGTCCTGGTCATCTTGTCTCCAGCCCTGGTTGAATTCCTTGACAAGCATGCTGCCGACTGCTTTCAATTTACTCGATTATTGAAACCTAGCAAAACAATTGCCATGATTTGTGGTGCCACCCCATCTGGCATTGCTGGTATTAAAGTGAGTGATAAAAATTTCAAAAATCTCTAGAATTTTATTTAAAAAAAAGTACTAAATAAATAAATGAATTTTTTAATTACAACCCTCTTGATGCTTTGTCTCATTTTTTAAAAAAAATTTTGTTAGTTTTTATTTAGTTAGTTGTTGCAAATATTATTTCTTGATTATTCCCTCTATAACTGTTTCTACTGCAGCAACGTTTGTACTATTCCGAGTCCTATTTTGCAATTTTCGAAAGCTTATTGTATGTAAAATCATGTGTTAAACCAGTTTATGGCCCAGTGTAGAAATTTTATATAAGTGGCATTATTTTCATTGGAAAAAAAAAAGAATTTTTTAAAATATATTTGTAGAATCATTTAAAAATTGAAATGAATTATTGAATAGTTTTAAAAAATGGCAATATTCTATTTGTTAAAGTAACAGTAGACTGAAGTTTGACGGCTTTGACAATATACATTGTGTAAAAAAAAAAAAAAAATGAATCTAAAATAGCGCTTTTTGTTTGCAATAAGAACATTATTTTCACAATTTATTTACTGATTTCTGTTAAAGGACGATTTTTATCATTTAATTAATTCTTGGAATGGTGAAGTATTCTTCTAAGATGATGACGCCCTGTAGGTGTGAAAATCCATGCATATTCGAATTTTTTTGTTTTGTTCGACGGCCAAACACATAAAGAGAAATAATAAAAAATATATCTCAGATTTAGTCATTCGTAAAATTATTTGATGAATCATCATTGTGAAGGACGCCGTAAAAAAGATAAGTTACATCATCTTGTTTTATTTTCGAATTCATATCAGACAGTATGACGCCACAAAATAATGAAATGTTACAGTCATTAGAAAAAGTTTCCTTAAATTGTGCATTTTCGTAAGCGCGAAATATATACAATTAATTTGAAAGTATTTACGTTAAGCGAATCACTTTTTTTTGTAGAAAAACAAAGCTAGAGATTTATCTATTAATAAATTAAGAATAATTCATTAATAAAGAATCATCAATAGAATTTTACTTTCATTAAAGAATTACATTCTCTTTATATTTTATTTACGTTTAATTAAACTAATGAAAATATTTGGTGTCAGAATAAATAGACATCTATTATTATCACTCGTATCTTAAAAATAAAAAAAAAATAAAAAGGAAAAGAAAGAAACTGGTAAAAATTTCTGCATGGTTGTTGATTATTTTCCAGTTTTATTTTTGTTATGCCTTACTCGATTTTATTTTCAGATGTTACATTATTTTTCAAATTTTATTATGCTTACAAATGTAATAAGAGAATGGGGAGGCTGAATTTTTTTTTTTTTTTTTTTACGTAAGTGGAAATTCACAAAAGGAAACCTAAGTGTCTCGCAGGCGGCTTCAGATTTACAATCATAATTTGCATTTGTAAATTTCACTAAATTTAAAAATAAATTTTTAAAATGCTCTAAAGAAGAAAAAAGATATTTAACCCCATTCTTTCAGTGTTGTACTTAGAATTTTATTTTGGAGGGGTTTTTAATGTTTGAAAAATTTTGAGTTTTAATCAGGCTTCACATTATTTAATCTTTATTGTTTTGTTATTGAAAAGTGTCTATTTTTTAAAATTGAATTAAAGTATATATATTATAGTTTTATATAATAACTAAGTATTTTATTAGTTTTATTAAATTAGTTTCTTATTTAATTTCTTGATTCGAGGGGTTGTACTACCTCAATGATTATATTAGGGGATAGGGACAAAAAGTATACACTGATTTTAAACACTATGCATGTAGAAATTCAAGATTATTTTATTTTAAAAGTTTATATGTCTGGATGGAGTTCTTTATGAATAATCACAGTATTCTATTCCTGAAAAAAATAGCAAAATCTGTCCAAAATTTATTTATTGTAAATTATTGATAAATAAAAATAATTATTGTTATATATATAACTAATACTTAACAATCAACAATATAATTTTTATTTTTTCTAATAGTAAATATTTTTATCAATAATAAGTTTTGTTTCATGATTAAATAATAGGTCCAGTGTTTTGTAAACAAATTTCTCCTTGTTTTTGTTTTCAGAACGTGCTGGTGTCATATGATGAGTGGCGCCACCTAGAAGCTAAAGATAAAGATATAAACATGGTGCGAAATGTTGTTGAGATGATGCATGAAACTTTGGCAAGATCTAAAGAGTGCGAGCGAATCAATAAGCCAAAATATAAACTTATACCAAGAAAAATACAAGAGGTAATCTTAACAACCCCTCCTCCTATTTTCACTTGTCATGTGATGTGATTTATTATCTTAAAAAAAAGTTATTTAAATGATTATGATCTTAGTCAAAGTCGTACCCAATAATGCATTCTTAAATAAAGCTTTTTTTATTAGTTTTTTAATTTATTTAGTTTTAAAAAATTATTATTTTTCACTTTAATTAATTTTGAAAAAGTCAGCAATTAATTTACTATGCATCGTTATTTTACCCATATTTTTATTATTTGTTTTTTAAACAAATGTAAACAAACATATTCTCAAGCATTATATTAATATTTACTACACAGCAAGTTTATATAGTACATAAAAATAAACATGTTTAATTTAATTAAAAACTAAATTATTCTAAATATTTAATCAGAATTTTAAAATAAATATAGATATTATGCAATGTAACAAATGTTTGGTTAATTATAAATAAGTTTGCATTGTAAATATTAAAAAAAAATTGATTTAGGTGATTATTTAAAATTATACCTCTATGTATTTTTTTAGAAATATTTTTAAGAGTGAAATTATTACATGTTTTTTTTTTTTAAAAAATGCAATTTTAAGATTTTCCATTTGTTATTTTAAATTGCATATCAAGTATTATTATTTTTTTATATTTTTTGATCAATTTTAAATAATTTTTGTAGAGTTATTAAATTAATGAATTTCAAATTTTGTTAATAGGGTAATGGGAAAGTGTATATATTGCTAACCAAGCCTTTGGATAATACTGCAAGAATAAGAGTTGCCTTAGAAGCTAATGGTGCCCGAGAAATTCCAGTAAAACGAAGAAATCCATACACTTTAACCTTTGTCATTCCAGGTGAATTTTTTTTCTCTTTAATGCAATTGAATTTAAATTTATTTTTACTATTCATGGTTAATTTTTCTCAAGAAATTCCAGTAAAACAAAGAAATCCATGCACTTTAACTTTATCATTCTAGGTGATCTGTTAATGTAATCTTTAATGTAATTGAATTTAAATTTATTATTCATGGTTAAATTTTTCCCTTTAATTTTAAAGAATTGCAAATCAAATAAAATAATAATGAAGAACCTTGTTGTTATTTTTGGTTTTGAATGTACATTTCATATTAAGAATGTTGTAATGCTCAGTAAGTATATATCCATTAAATGTTATTTTTTATTGAAATTATTTTTTAAACTGATTTTATCTTAAGTCTCAATCAGAGAGGTATATTTATCAAATAAATAGCTTGCTCAGTTTATATCTTTCTTTAGATTGTTATTTATTAATTTTTCTTGGTGGTTGCATTAAATATTAAATGTATCATTAACAACATATTGAATTTTTAATGCAGTTTACTCATTTTTTTACATTATTTTCAAATTATTTCATCAATTTTACATTATTTTCAATTTACATAATAAGGTTTAACTTTGTAGTTTTCAATTTGGCACCACAAAATAGTTTCATCTAACACAAGCTCTCTGTTAAAGTTTTAAGGTGTAATATTTTATAACAATATTAAACATTCTTTTGCAAATAATTTTATGCATTATGAAATCATTTTTCATTTATAATGTTGCATTCTTTTATTAAATAAAAATAAATGTGATTAGTTTTGTAAATTTACAAGCTTTTTCTTAAGTGTTTTCTTAACTTCAATATTTTATGGTATTATCAAAATCATATATTTTTTTTCTTGCAGATGATTTGATACACATTCAAAATATGGTAAATGTACATGTTTGGAATGGAGAAGATTTTATGGGAGTAAGTTCTGTGAAATGTGTTTCAAAAATGGGAGAACTCTATGGATTACTTAGTTCAGTTACATCTCCTTATGAATTTCTTCGAAGCACTCTTGGAGTTTCCGCTTTGTCAGAAGTGGACAATCAGCTCACGGCTGCTTTCAGAAAGAATCTACCATTAGAAGGATTTAGTCTATTGAAACCTGAAAACAAACTTGATAAATATAGCAGTAAGTGTATCTCTACATTTTATTTCATCTAAGCATATTTTCTACTAAATAATAACCTTTCAAGGCCAATTATTACTTTATATTCTTCCAGTTAAGTAGCGTTTTTGAGTTTTCCAGGTCAATAACTTTTATTTTATTTTAATGTCACACTTAGTTTATGACACCATTTATTTTCCTTACATTGTTATTTTAAGTTAGGCGCAATTTAACCTACTCTCATGCCATTAATCTCTACATTCAATCTTCCAGAAATATTTGATGTATATCGAAAAAAAAAATATTTTTAGAGTTTTATGTACAGTATTTGTAAGTCATTAATTTTTCATTTTTGTCAATTTGCTGCATATTAATGCATTAAATTTTTAATTTTAATTTTTTTATATTGTAATAATACCATTTTTTTATTGTCAATAAAGGTGTAATTAGTTCAAAATAAAATTAAGATAACAATTAGAAAATTTACTTATATTTATTTCTTAAAAATGTATGGAATTCATATTTATTTTTAACATTTTGTTAAAAATTTATATCTTTTGTAAACTTTAATTGTTAAACAGTTTCTTACATTAAAAGAAAAAGAATATATATATATATATATATGTTTGTAATTTATAAATTTAGGAAAGTTACTCAGGTTTTATTTATTCTTTATTTGAAAGTTGATGAATAACATTAATAAATAATGACTTCATAGGAAGAAAAAAAATTCATGTAACATAAAACACTTCTTTTATCTGTTATATAGAATTAATTCGACTATTTAAAATGGGATTTTTTTATTTATTCACAATTTTAATTCTCAAAAACCCCATTCAAAAGTTCACAGTAACTGTGATTCTGTTCTTTGTCAGTTGTATGTGAATGTAGTATGTACAATATTTTTTCCTAGTCTGAAGTGCATTTTTTTTAAAACCTAAAATGTATTTTAAAATTTACTAAAATGCTTACTTTTGGAACTAAAATTATGTATTTTTGAATTTACATAGCTTCCAAGCTTAATGCTTTTCAACCAGACTAAAATGAAAAACAGCGTGGATAAAGCACAAATGAAGTTGTTTTTCAATTTAGTCTATGTAGCACAAAAATATACCACAGTACCATCAACTGTTTTAATTACTTTTTGTAATATAATGTATTTTTTTAAAGAAAAGTAAAAAGAAACTTTATCCTACATTTAGTAAATTTTTTTTGTGACTTTTTATTTAAAATTTAAGTAGATTAGTATTATTTTGCAATTTGCTTTAATATTGATTCTCTTTCTTTTTTAGCAAAAGAAGAATTTCCTTCATTGCTTCATTTTGCTGCTAGATATGGGCTTTATTCATTGACTCATGAGCTGTTTAAATGTCCTGGTTCTCACACTGCAGCCAATATGAAAAACTCAAAAGGCTTGACTCCTGCTCAATTAGCAAATAATGAAGGGCACATCAAAGTTGCTGCAGCAATTGATGATTTTTTGGTTAGTTTTGTTTTAAATTGTAATATAATGTTTAAAGAAGAAGGGTTACACTTTAGATGGAATGAGTAATGTAGAAAACATGAATTAAAAAGTAATTTTTGTTAGTGACAGGTTAATCTATCTAGATATTTATATATAGCTTGATATTTATATATAATTTGAACTTTTACCGGAATAACATTGTAATAATATCTTAAATTTTTTTTTTGAAACATTTCTTTTACATTTTGTGCTACGCTAATTTTTTTTCTGTCTAATGCCTTGTTTAAATACAAATATTTGTATTTTAATGTACTTCCAATAAAAGCCCTTCAAATGAATATTACTGCACTCTATATCTCATTGCTGTTTAATAATTGCATTTTTACTGTTAGACATTTTTTAAATGTTTATGTTTTTGTTTTGCAGCATTATTTTTAAAAAGCAGTGAAATTAAAGTTTTGAACATATTTTTTTTATAAAAATATCGAAATGAAAAATAATCTGAAAGGCTATTATATTTTATGCTTATCAAAATTATCAATTATTCTTTTCAAAATCAAAATTATGCAATCAATTATACCTACTACATAATTTGAATCCAGTAAATAGCATTTTTAAGCTTTACAAAGAGTTTGGATATTATAGGTTTTCATTTTAAATAAGTTTTGTTTATATATATATATTCTTTTTTTATACTCTGAAAAATCATTTAATTTCAAAAAGTGCTATGCACAAGTGTTAATTGTTTTTAACAAGAAAACCATAGAAGCTAAAATTCGGTATGTTGTATTGAAATCCTTCCGTTCAAATATTCTTATTGTCTAATGTTAAAACAACAGATTGTGACGTAGAGAGTTTCGAAAAACTGGTCGAGTTGCTTTGAGTGACTAATTTAAAATTACTCTTAAAAAAACCTGTGTGACATGTAAGTTTAACAGTCTGTATTTCGAACTCCTTTCATCTTTTAATACAATGTGTCAAAATTTCATACGAATTGGCTGGGATCCTATTGCCATGTAAAATGGGAGGAACCTTTGTACTCTAAACAAATTCATGATTAAAGTAACTTATATGTGGTTTTATGTGCTATTAAATTTTATTTCCATTAAAACTCTTTCCTCCTTTTTTGTGATATTTTTTTAAAATCAAAGGTAGTGTCAATAACTCGCTCTTAAAAATGTTTTGAATAGTTTTTTATTCAACATTTTTAAATATTAGATATCTCTATAATTATCCTTTAAACTGAAGAAGTGTATTACTTTTTAACACATTTGATAAAAATTTAAAAAATAAAACTATTTTTATTTTTTAAATTTTAAGACAATAAATAATGTGTTTTTATTATTAAATATGGTTCTTATATTACTAGATAACAAATAATGTATTTAGAGATTTAATAAATGATGAATAGATTATTATTTATCTCGTGTTTTTTTGTGTGTTTTCATTGTTGAAATTTTTTTTTCTTGAATATTCATAGCTTCATATTACAAAGATTTAATAAAACAGAATAGTTATCTATCTGTTAAACTAACTATTTTGTTTCTTCCATAGAAAATGAATTATTTGCAAGAGAAAGAAAACATTGCAACTCCTACAACATGTTTAACATGTGGTGAGTAATAGTTGAATCTGTTATATTATTTTAAATGCTAATTGGAGTATCTGTGATTGAACATATGATAATGTTAGAGATAGTTTCCAAAAACATATATCTTAATAATTATTATTTATCTTTCACCTTTGAGCAATATGAAAATGTAAAACGTTAATATGACTTAAAGGTACAATGTTGACATGTATTACAAGAAAATGCACAATGTTGATACTGATATGTATTTCAAGGAAATTTAATTTAAGATTAGTGATTATGATTACAAGATTAAACTATTTCAAGATGGGATGTGGGGATAGGGTAAACATCTAAGACAGAGAATAACCTGGGTCAGCAAGAGAAGCATTAAAAACACCCTTCTTTTGAATTTGCTTTTTTGTTTCTATAGAATCAATCAGCCCTAAACTAAGTTTAATGTAGCAGTATTCCGTGTGGCAGAATTTTTTTGGGCTTTCTGCGATAAACTTCCCTAGCATTTCAAATATTTTTTTGAGATACTTTTAATTATAACAATTACTAATTTAAAATAACAGAAACGTTGTATTTACAGAAGAAAGTATAGAATAAAAACGTGTTAAAATTTTAATTGTAAAAGTAATATTTTTTAAAATTCTAATATTATAGGCACTTTCTTGTGTTTTGTAGGTGGAAAAATGCCCTAATTATTTCCCCTTTTTAATTTTGTAAATCATTACAAAATTTGAAATTCATAAATAAATTAAACGATAATAAATTAAAATTTGTAAATAAATTAAAAATTGTAAAATCCATGTAGTAATTCCAAAATAAAGATTGATGACAAAATCACGCGAATAGGACTTTGCAAAAACTCTGTAACGTTCTGTGGCAATGTCGCCATGTCACCGCAATTCTGCCATGAGGGCAGTATTGTAATTAGATATGGAAGATTGGAGTATTTTTTTTAAAATTTAAATATGAATACTGTATCATGAACAAAGCCTATTAAAATTTTACACGATTCTCTATTTTTTGTGTTTTGATAATGTTTAATTGTCATTTGAAATTTAACTAATTTAATTTTATAATGAAGTTCCAGATGCTGCTTTTAAAAAAGGCAATCCTTTGGATGATTATGATATCCCAGCTCAACCTGTTCCAGTATTGCACCTCCCCACAAATCGAATGGTAGGACGAACAACGAATGATCGAGAATGCGATTACATGCAAATGAAAGCCTCTATGAAAGGTATGCGATCACAATGTCCAAATTGTTTACATTTATTTCATTATTATCTTATAGGGGCTAAAATAATTGTTTTTCTTCCTATTATTTAAATTAATTTAATTGTTTTAAATCGCTATGTTTAACAAAACTGTTTAACAAAAACTTTATGGTGTAATAAGTTATATTTGTAGTAGCAATCATTGTTCTTATGAATTGTTCTAAAAAAATATTGCATAAATTTTAAAATTTGTAGTGTAAATCAAAGTATTCATTATCAGATTTGTCTTAAATTTGTCATCTGTCCTGACTAATATCCCTTCAATTTTTTTTCATGTTCACTAACAAGAAATACATAAGTTCATTAACACTAAATTTTCTTTTATGTTCATTTATGGCAGCATGAGTAATAATAATTACAAGTTGTGTTTATGTTTATTTAATTTCAGCTGCATACAAGTAAATAAACTGAATTTTTTAAAGAAAGTAACTGAAATACTGCTACAGATCATTTATGTGTATATTTACTATGATAAAATTAAGTAATTAGACATTTTGGTTGACATAAGATGATAAACAATAATAATGCCAAACCTTGATTAGTGACCACCTCTAAGTCTAAACAATAGAAACCTCCAAAGATCTACCACTTGTTTATAGAACCTAACATCTTATATAGGATTCACTTAAGGGGGAACCTCTGAACAGCAATTTTCGAATAAGAGCATGATTTTTGTGTCGGTGTTTCTTTGCCAACTTTTTTTTCATCTCTAACTTACAATAATTTTAAATAATTAATAAGCATATTTCCCTCTAAGGTCACAACATTCAAGTCAAAACATTCATACAAAAGTCAATCATAGATATGTTGCGATGGTTCATTTCCTCTTACTACAGATGATCTGCATCTTTCATTGATGGTCCTTCATGAATCACATAATCTTGTTCCAACAATTACAATAGATAATACATCATTGGAATATTTTATTTTATGCAATTTGGAGAAAATATTCATGCATGTGCTTAAGACTGACCAATGTTTGTTGATTGTTTTCAGTTTTTCTATCTTAAAGTTCTGGACATTAGTAAAGGTATCTGAATGAGAACTTCAGGAAATAATAATACAAATATACGCATGCCTGCCACCTATTACGTTTTTTGAAGAGTATTTTATTGAGTGGTAGGTAATTAAGAGCAAACCTTTCCGATTTTTTATTTTTGCCAACCAAGTTTCGTTTGATATAAACTTTTAAATCATTTACATGTGGTGTGAAAAATAACTTCAAATTAATTATACACACGCAGAATTATGAATAACATTATACATCACATTAAAGAATTATACATATAAGCATGAACTTAGCTGTTACTGCAAGAAATTTTCCCTAAAGGCATAGAGAATTGGTCGTCTTGGATGAGTGTAGTATAAATTTCCTTACTTTATATCATGAAATCAAAGGCATTAAGTATAAAAGAAATAGGCAGGTGAAAATTAGAAACACTGCGGATTAAGGTACATCTATGACATTTTAAGTAACAAGTAAACTTTATTTGATAACTATTTCAGGGCTTTAAATCTTTTGTTTGTGGTTTTTTTGGATCAGTATTTTGGAGGATTAAATATATTGTTTGTATTTATTTATTTTGAATTTGTTGATAAATCCAAACAATGGCTAATTCTTAACATCGGTCATTTAGGCACAGTTCCATAAGGGGCTGTTGTTTGAGGTTTCACTGTATAATGATTTAAAATCATTACATGCACTATATACTAATTTTATGGAAAAAACAGACGGATCTTCGATATACTATTTATTTACTATTTTTATTTATGGTTTATCTGTTGTTATTTAAAATTAATTTTCACAAGTTTGGAGAGTATAATTGTTTTACACTTTAATTCTTCATTTCAGAAAATATTGAGCCCTTACAAAATATTGGGCTAGGCCTAAATGAAAAGCGAGACAATGTTATAACCAATACAGCTTGTAATGCTGGTAAGAAAAATAATTTACTTTTTTTTAAAAAATATTTTTAAAATTTATTTGCCTTTTTAAATCTGAGAAGGAATTATTTTTAGTTTATATTTTTAATGAAAATGTAAAGTAGATTATTATAACTAAATTGGTGAACAGAAATGCTTATAGAAGTATTGTTTTTCAACTGAAATAATTTTCTATCAGGAATTTTACAAATGTATAATTTAGTTAGCATTTAATAATTTATCATGTTTGCTTATAACCTTTACTGTAGTTTAATTCATAACTTTTTAATGGTCTACTACAAACAACATTATTTGTAATTATTTTATTTGTTACATTGGATTCATAATAATGGAAGATTTGAATAATATCATGTATATTTCATAAATTTTGTTTATGGAAATGTTTAAGGATTTTGAATATCTTTGTTGTCTAAGAGTCATTTATTATCTTTAAATATAAATAATAGTCATTTATCATATAATTGCTGGAATTTTAAAAGCATGAATCTGCTATTTTTTAAAATTATTTATCATGATTGTTAATTGTTTTTAAGTTATTTATCATTAAATTTATGGTTAGTAATATGGCAGTTTTCATTACTATTTAAAATGGTGACTCTTATGCACAGTAGTATATTAATAATATTATTTCAATTATATTTTGGCTAAATAAAGTCAATTGAAAAGTTTCAAAAAGTGCTTTTTGTTATTATAAAACAAATAGCAGATGTAATAATTTATCATTTTTATAACATGAACTTTATAAGTGCAAGTTATATTACAGGTCAATAGTTTAATAATTTAAATCTCTTAAGTTATTTTTTAAATTGTTTTAAGTTTCAAATCATATATTATTATTTTTTGTTTTTAATGTTTATTTTTAGTTTTGATGGAGATTTTAATTAATTTTCTATTTTAATGGGTTCTTTTATGTATATGATTTTTTTTTAAAAATGTAACATTGTTTGATTTATTTAATATTTTTTTATGATAGAGAGAGCTAAACTAAGTCTCCTTGAAAGTCAAGCGAAATTAATTGAAATAATGGAAGCTTACAAAAAAGGAGCATCATTAACTGATGTGGAAAAAATGCACAATGAATGGAAAACACGGTATCAAGTGTCAGATATGGAAGCAAAGGTTTATAATATGTTTCATTTATTTTTTAATGCTAAATTTAAAATTATGTAAAATTCAACATCTAATCTCTATGTTTCAACAATGTAGCTTATTTAAGAGCTATTGTTTAGCATAGTTGCTTGTATATCACAATTTTGATAATTGTAATATCACTTTTATGTGAAACTAGAGAAAGGCAATTGTCAAAGAAAAGGTGTGTTTTTCTGAAAATTAAATGACATTATTTATGTATTTATATATAAATTAAATATTTGTATTTATACATTTTTCCATAGGCTTTGAACAAATTTAAAATATAAGAAATTATTTTGTGAAAAAATTCCCTTATTTTGTATAACGTTAAATTTTGTTTTTGATTACCTAAAATATGGATTATGTCTGGTAAATCTATCAATATATATATATGTGTGTGTGTGTGTATGTATGTATATATTAACTGACGAATTTTTAAATTAAGATTAAAAATCCTATGCGTTTTTGACTCTATTCCTGCTTTGAGTTTTTGCTGTTAAAAATAATAAGAATTACCATTTAATTATAACTTTATAAATAAATAAAAATTGCTTAAAATTGCTCTTTTAATGCCATTGTGATGTTTTTAAAAAAGTTTTTTCTTTCTTTTAGAGCACATTAGATGGCTTAAGAAGTCTATATGCCAAAGCACAGAAAGCTAAAATGCTCAAGAAACATTCTACAAGTTTCTCTGAACTTCGACAGTTTTTAAATTCTAAATGGAGAAGGAAAGATAGCGATTCTAAAGTAAGCTTTTTTTTGTTATATGTAATCACGAATCATTGATTTTTTTATAATGTGATAATTTGTAATTGTGATTACAATTAATAATAACAAACATTTAAAAAAAGAATTATGATTTTTAACAATACCTTAATATATAATTCTATGTAATCATAGATTATATATTAACTTGAGATCATATATATGAATTTATGTAATCATGATTCCTTGTTATTGTAAACTATCATTACCTTGTTATCACGATTGCAAGTGATTGATTACTTGTTACATTTTTGTTCAACTCTGTCTTGCTACTTTTTTACCATGATTCTATCGCAGCTTTTTTAAAACATGAATCTTTTGGAATTTAAACATTTTTAGCATTATATTATTATTTTAAATTACATTGTCTTAACATAAATAAATCATATTTGTTGTTATTAATTAAATTATTTTGGATATTGCAGAGTATGAGCAGAAGAAATTCTAAAGATTCAAATTCTTCTGAAAAAGTATCTCCTGAGTCTGAAACTGTTAGACCAGTAAGCACATTGAGTGTACTGTCGAACACAAGCAGTTCAAGTAATTTTTTCTTGCTAATTATTTTAAAAAAACAGTTTTTTTTATTTCTTTTTTATTTTATAGTAATTGTTTTTAATATATTTTAGGTGGTTCTTCATTTGATCGATTAAGTACTGCAAGTGCTGGATCAGACAGTGGTCATCATTCTGATTTTGGTGATGATCGTAACAATAGGTTTAGGGTAAGTTGCTTTTTTTTTTTAGATTAATATTACAAAATTTTAGTTTTTTTAGTACTAATTATTAGTTTTTAATAATCTATTTATAAGTTGAGCATTAACAGTTTAATTTTTGTATATTTATTTTCTTGAGGACTTTGTTGAAATTTTTTAAAATTATTGACCTATCAATATTCTGGGGTGAATATTTTTTCTATGTGTATTTATGTTATTGAAAAAAAATTTTTTTTTGATAGAAATAAAAATAAAAACAAAATTTGTGATAGTTAAATTTTTTTCATTTATGGTAAATATAAATTATTCTCTTAAAACAACTGTCAATTTCGAAATATCTATGAATTATATTTATAAATTCTGTATTACATTAATATTTGTCTTTAGTTCTTTTTATAATCCATGTATTTATTTTTTACAAATTACCAAAAATATGAGAACTCTTAAAATACTTATGCTATTTATCTTTTGAACTTTTCATTTCATAATGTCTTAACATTCAACTTGTCAAAAATTATGCCTGAGATATTTGAGTTCCGAAGTTTGTTTCACTATGTGTTTTTATATGTGTAATTATGTATGTAATTAAATAATAATAATTTTCTTAAGTTGAGCTCATTAAATAAATATCAAGAACTTCAAAAACAGCACTGAAAACAATGCTGGAAAGTACCACCAGTGCCATGAGAAAGAATTTATTCATTTTATGGATAGAATTTAATATATTTATTCAGATTTTGTATTTATCTGTTTATTTAAGAAATTTCGTATTCTGTGATTAGAATTATATTATGTGTAAAAATACTAAGTTTATTTACTTTGCATTTTTTTATAGAATTTGTTATTTTTATCTTCTGGGATTACTATGTATTATTTATAAAAATTTTATGTAGTTATTTTAATAGAATTATTTAAGTTAATAGAATTATTTATAGAAATCATAATATCTTTATATTTATTAAATTTAGTAAGGAAATTTATATATATATATTTTTCCATTTATATTCTGTATTTGCATAATTTTCTTTACTTAGCAAAAAAAAAAACTCCCTTTCTGATTCAGTATTAATTCTTTTCTCAGGAGCGATGTGAATCACGCTATCAACATCAGCAGCGAAAAGCTTCTACTGATTTAGCGAATTCCCTAAACAATCACAAGACTCTAACACTCAATACAAAGCCCCCAGCTCCTCCTCCTAGACCTGTAAGAACCACACATTATGGGAGCTTAGAAAACTGTAAGCAGTCTGAAATTCCACACTATTCCACCACCAAGAAATTAATTGCTCCATCATTTGAAGAAGCCTTAAAAATGTTAGATTTTGTACCTCCTTCATCTAAAAGTTCATCTCTCAAAAGTGACTTAAGATCTGGAAGAAAAACATCACTTTCTAGTATTGGTAAGTTTTGTTTTTTAATATTAATATAGAATGTTTTCTTATTCAGTTATAAGTATTTATATATATGTGGGAGATAGTGCAGCATAGGAGTAAATAATGACGATAATTTAATAAACATAACAATTTAATAGAAATAAAAAAGGTAGATGGATATAGCAGTTAACAGTATTGACATGAATCGTGAGAGCTGCCTTCGCGCAGTGGTCTCCGGAATGCATGTGACTAAGAATTAGATTGTTCTATGGTATAAAGTAAGAGTTAATTATAAATTCGGGAGTTTCCCTTCGGGACTTCCCCTTCTGGTCTGGCTGGCGCCTCTCAATGTCAAGAGGATGATGCAACTTCCTTTAATATTACAAAATGGTGGATGACGCAATGTTCGCAGTTGACGCAATGTTCACTATGGTATTGAAACCTACATATATATATATATATATATATATATATATATATAAAATATATATATATTGTGAGTGACTGTTGATTGTTATAAGAACAATGGTCTTGTTTTTACTGGTTGGAAAAATGATAAATTTTTTTAAAGAAATTTATCTTTTTATGAAGTACACTGGTTATCATAAATTAAGGAAAAATCACAAAAATAGCGATAACTCTTTCAAAAGTAAGCCAAACCGTGCAAAATTTGCATATGTTGTCCACTAAGAGTAGCTGAGTAAAATTGCAATATGCAAATTAGTGGCGCTGCACTCGGCTTACGTCATCTGCCTGGAGCATAAAAGTCCAAGTTTGAGAGAAAGCACACAAATTTTACTGTGATTGCGACATTGAAAATCTGAGATAGCCAATTCGTAATAATGACCTCTAGGCATCATTTGCCTGAAGAACTACGATGGAGAGCCATCGGGAGACTAGAGGCAGGGCAGAGTCAATCAGAAGTGGCCAGATGGCTAAATGTGAGTCCATCTGTGGTTCATAGACTTTGGAGGCAATTTCAAACCACAGATTCGGCATCTAGGAGGTTCAGTCAAGGACGGCCAACTGTTACGACCAGTGCCGATGACCGATATTTGACATTAAGTGCACGCAGGAATAGAACCGCTACTCCGACACATCTTAGATCCTCTCTTGCTGCAGCCACCGGAAGGTTGGTGTCAACGTCAACTGTGCGCAGAAGGCTCCACGAAGGTGGTCTGTATGCGAGACGACCAGCCATTTGCGTGCCGCTCACATCACGCCATAGGAGAGACCGTTTGCAGTGGGCCCGACAACATGTCCACTGGACGTCAGATCAATGGAGGCCTGTTCTCTTTACGGATGAGTCCAGGTTTAGTCTAGAAAGTGACAGTAGACGTTATTTGATATGGAGAGAACCTGGGACCCGTTATCATCCATCAAACATCCGTGAAAGAGATGCATACGGAAGAGGCAGTGTCTGTGTTTGGGGAGGCATATCCTTAGGAGGGCGCACATACCTCCATGTCTTTCCAAGGGGAACCGTGAATGCTCAGGTTTATCGAGACAACATCCTTGATGCTTATGTGCGCCCATATGCCGGGGCAATTGGTGATTGCTTCCTGTTACAGGACGATAATGCAAGACCACACAGAGCTCGCATTGTTGATGATTATCTTCAACAGGAAACAATTACTCGCATGGAGTGGCCAGCTCGATCCCCGGACTTGAATCCTATCGAGCACGTTTGGGATGCTCTAGGGAGGCGTGTATCTGCCATCAATCCGCCCCCTCAGACCCTTGCCACGCTTGCAACTGCTTTACAAGAGCAATGGCTCTCACTTCCTATTGAACTGATAGACCGCATAATTGAAAGCATCACACATCGCTGTTTGTGCTGTATTGCTTCTAGAGGCAATCATATTCCATATTAAAGGTACTTTTTCTATTGCAAACCGATACTTCCAATTTGTTTATTTTATACATGTGCTAATTTCTATACTACTATTAATGTCTGATAATTTCTTTTTATGTTGTTTAATACCTTACTATGTGTTGTATATTGTGGGTAAGTTTCATAAAATTCCATGTGTAATTTCTTGAGTTATCGCGATTTTTGTGAATTTTCCTTAATTTATGATAACCAGTGTAGTATGCAAGCAGTTTTTATATTATTTTTTAAATGAATACATAGTTCAAAGTGTATAAATGCATAGTCAACTTATCTTTACTAAAATAATAAATATCTCTGTATAAACATTTACTCTAGGTTTATTGAATTTTATGCAATTATTAAAAATAACAACTAAAGTAATCGATACATGTTACAAGTTTTTTGTTTTATTTTCGGGCATAGGGTGTTCAAAAATACTAGTTTTCTTTTGTAATTCATTGTAGGACTTCCAAACCTCTGAAAGCTTTAAACTTTTTTGCTAAGTATGAAAAATCACATGAACTAAGCACCTTTAAAGTTAAATAAATAATCCTTTAAGTTTTTCTTGAGAAATTTAAAAAGAATATTAAAAACTGAAAGTGTCTCTATTATAGGGTAGTGTATGTATAGACTTTTTGAAAAATGCTTTTATTTCTTTTATTAAGAAGCTGCCTTTGAAAATATTATTCTAAAGGGAAGAAATTTTTTTTATTCAACCATCAAATTAATTCCAGGACAGGAATTAACTTGAGAAATTAATTACAGAAATATGTAGTTACTCTTTTTAATTTTAAATTATATTTTTAATTCCAGTTTTGTTGCGAGTTAACTACCTGTGAAATTGCTTCTTAATTTCTGTGATATTTAATTAGTTTCCTAATTTTATTTTGCTTTTTTAGATTTCAGCAGTTTTGAAGATCCTTGTGAAAACTATGATCGACCACCACCACCTAGACCGAGCTGCAGCACCGCTGTCTCCCCATCAAATGATATTTCCCTTAAACTCTCATTTCCCATTGGTCCAAAAACAGATTACGACATAGTTCCACCTCCACTTCCAATTTCTCCTCCTCCAATCAAACAAGATAATAATTGTGATGCTGATCAGTCTTATGACATTCCGCCACCTTTTTTGCAAAGATCCAACAGCATTTCTTCCGATTATGACTTTCCAAAAGCTTCTATTTTCAATAATACAGACAATCAACCAGCCTGTACCTGTCACATGGCTGCCAGAATCAATAATTTAAGTTCTGTCAAAAGTTGTTGCGTTGGGAACAAGTTGTCTTCTCTGAAGCAAGTTGGGACTTTGCCAAGTGTTCCCAGCTTTGATGTAATTGATAGGGAAAAGACTAATAACAACATTAATAAATCCCGACCAGTTCAACGCCATCAGTATTCAAATGTAGTGTGCCTGAAACCCCCAAAAGATTCCATTAGTGATCGAGATAGCATACCAGAAGAAATGGCACCACCTCCACCTGTTATTTTCGATGAAGCACCGGAAGAACATTATAAGATAGTTGGTGCACCGACCCCTGTCCCTAGTATGTTCAAAGTATCATAACTCTTTTTATTTTCTCTAATGTGAATTTGTTGAAACATTTTTGCCAGAGCTTAAATTTCCAAATAGCATTTATTTTGTGAAATGTGTACTGTTATTATATATTTATTGCTTATGGAGTCGTAAGAAAATTGAGTTTGATGAGCAAAATCATTTTTTTAAAAATATATATTATTTTGCGAACTGTATTATTTCATGTTTTGTTAATGTTATATGAAATTTGAGTTTGAATGATTAATTATCCTGCCTAAAAACTTCTAAAATTAATCCTAATTTTTAAATATATATATATAATTGGTGACAATTGCTAAAATAGTCATTTGTGAGCAGTTAGTATCAAAAACTATTTAGCAGAATTTCAAGAAAATTGTTGAATGGAATAGAGAAATTATGAGAATAAGAATTTTTATTGATAAAATTTAAGTTTCAAAAACAACCACAAAGCAGTTTATATTTAGCCTTATAAGATCATATATAAATAACAATCAATAATATACAAAATTTAACAATCGCCTGTCTACAAAACATGGTCAATATGATGGACAGCTAGTACCTGTAACTGTCAAATAACATGCTCAATAGTCTTAAGTGGTGTCTACTTGGGTAATTGGTATGCTGTTATATCTTTAAGTTTTGAGACACGTCATTGAAGTGTCACCACAGTAATAATTCATAAGGTATCAAGTCTAGGGTATCTGGAAGTCTAATCTTAGGGTAATGTGAACCAGTAATTGTTATGGTAGCTTTTGTGTCTGAAATTAATTATCATCAATCTACAATTTTCTCAAAACTGCTATATTGCTTTTGAAATAGCCTGCTCACTAATGTCAAATTATGGGAATCCTTTATTTTATAGACTGTTTGGTTAGATTTATTAAATAAGTTCTAAAAAAATTAAGTTTGATAACATAGTATAGTGTGGCTTTGAGGAAAACTCCTTCAGACTAAATGTCTGGGGCTATCTACTGCTATGGTAACAAGCAAGATCACATTTCTAATGGGGGTGCAAATGAGGAATGAAGGTGTTGATTGGTTTACTCACGCTGAACTATGCCAAGATGAAGACAAAACTATTCACCCCGCACCATTATTCAAATTTACTTTTTCTCATAACCATGGTACCCGCCACGATGTGAGACTGATGTCTAGAGGAGTTCTCTTGAAAGCCGTACTATAGCTACCACTTTTGATTTTATCAACATATTTGATGGTTGATTTCTCTATTACTGAGTCAAATTTTGTGATTTCTGGGGAATTTAAAATGATGAGCTTCTCTACTGACCTTTATTTTAGTATTATTTACTTATGTTTGCAAATAGGATGTCAAACTGTTTTTAGTTACCTATCATTATTCAGGATTTGCATTATAAAAAGCTATTATGTATTACTTTCTTCAGAATATCTTCCTCTAATGCTCCTGTTTAGTAAATTTTTATGATTTGCTTTTTATTATAGTTTCAAACACTTAGTGTTAACTGTTGTTTGTATAATTTTTTGAATTCCAGGCAAAAAGAAAAAAATTAAAACGATGCACTTTGAAAGCTGCAAAAGAATGATATAAAAAGAAAGAAAAAAAAAGATTAAATTAGGTGTACAGGTTCTTTTTCTTAAAATCTTACATCATTTTAGAATTTGAAGTCTTTTTTTTCTTCTCATTTGCATTAGAACACAAAATTTAATATTTGGTTAAATATTTGCTTCTATTTAAAAAGTAATTTAAAAAATCTGAATTTTTACTATTTAAATTAGTTTGTTGTCCTCATTTCATAGAGGATTTTGAATTAATTTTTAGAAGCAAAGATAATAAAATTTTTCAGGAAGAGTTTTTTTAATTGCAACAAATTTCCAAGGGAAAATTTGTTGCTTTCAAATTTTTACTTAAAGAAAGTATTAGTGGATTGTGTGTATATAATCAAATTTTCCAAGCAAACATTGGCAGAAAGAAAGAAAAAGCGAACAGTATTTATTGGATACATTATTTTTTTTTATTATTTCACTATATTTGTTATAAGAATGATATGCAATACTTATGTGTAATGTGCAATATTGTAATCAAATCCAGATAAATAGTGTCACAGAAAGTTATGTGTTGAAAATTAGTATCTTGTCCAAATTTTATTTAGTTTTGTACAATGTGTGGCTCTTGCAATAAACATATTTGAAAAAATAACTATGTATTGTAATAATTAATTCTGTTTTGAATTTTCTTTTTGCACAAAATTTTTTTACAATTCTGAGCAACTAATAAATCAATAAAAAAATTGATCAGATATTAAAAACAAGCACTGTATAAAATATAAATAAATTGGAACTTTTTGTCAGATAAAATAAAATTAGTTTGTAACTCACACATGCATTACCAAGTGAATATTGAGACATTATTTCAAAAGAGCTTTAAAGAATGGAAGCAGATGAAAATTATAAAATTATTTACTATAATTCACTCTGGTGTGTATAAACTGATATATAATTATCTTTATTACACAACTAAAAATATACATAGCTTTATTACAATAGAAGAAAGCAGTGAGCTTTTGTAGATAGAGTGGTGAAATGATTCTAACCATTTCGAGTTTGCTAATCTAAACTTAACATCTGACAATTTCTAAACAATTGTCTAAAAGGTAATTTTCGAAAGCTATTTATAAACGTAAGCTAGGTTTGAGTGTTCTCTATTCCTGGTGCTTACAGAGATGATTGTGCTCTGGAAAAAATCCGGATTTTCTCTAATTGCGATCCGGAAGTTTCCGGAAATCCAAGTTTCAGAATTTTCAAGAAATCATCGATCACATTTATGTTTAAAAATTCTCATATATTTTATCTAAAAATATTAGAACTAGAATTTATATTTGGCATCTCTTTCGTTTGTAAATATTTTTTTTTTCTGGTAGAATAATAAATGTGATTAGAGATAAAAATAAACTTATACATAATTATTCATTTAAATTATGCTGCATATAATTTATTAAGAATTTCATGTTTTGAGATTATCAATGATTTTAATTTATGAAGACATTAATTTTTTGGAATGTGTCATTAATGATTTTACTCTAGAAATTTTCACGATTTTTGAGTTGGGCCCACAATTATCCCTGTGTTTAGTACTAGACTTAAAATGTATATGAACGCTTTATTTGATGTTAATTTGAAGAAAAAAAAGTGATCTTTCACACAGTATTTGGGGTTGTTCAACACCTAACTCAGAGGGGTATTGCACCAAACTTTACTAAGTGTAAGAGACAGTAAAGTTATTTTTAGGATATAATATTAACCCTTTGACTCAGATTGCATCCCTTTTAATTTTTTTTGACGCTCTAATTACAAGTAAAACTATATTTTAGCAATTTTTAATTATAAAAAGCAATCTAATGGTTACTAAAAAAAATCTAGATTAACGGAATTATATTTGTACTAAAATATAAAATCCAACAGAAAAAAGTTTGTAAATATTTATTTTTTATACATATTCAAAAATTTAAAAATAATTTTGTAATTAAAGAAATTTCGATGGAGAATAATTATTTCTCTTGAATCTAAATACGTAATTGCAAGTTGGATAAATTATTGTTTGGAAGTGAGCCATGTTTTGATTTTACCTTTAAAACAGAAAATGACATCTATGTCTCATGCTGTATTATATTTTTCACTTATTTTGATCTAAATTTATTAAAAATAATAAAACAGTTGGAATAAAATGTTTTAAAAATTCTGTTCCGAAGTTCCGAAGAGAATCATTAATTGAGTATGCTTTTATACACAAATTTTTAACATAAAATTGATTCGTAATCAAACACAGCACAGGAATTCAAATTGGAATTTGAACAAAAGTGGATAATTATTAAACATAAATTATTTATACAATTGTACATAATGTATTTAAAAACCATCATATTTTCCTTATTACAAAAAAAAAAAAAAAAAAAAAAAATTAATGGTAAAATAGGGTTTCTGTAGACCTTTACACAGGGCGGTCCGAACCGATTATCAAGTGTAAGTAAAAATATTTTTACCGAGCTTCTTTAAAAAAATAATAATTAGTATTATTTACGGAGTAAAATAAATTATTCATAATTTTGAAAATCAAAATCTACAGTTTAGCAGTTTTTTTAAAATAAAAATGCAGCGATGCTGATTTACACCTTAAATTCTATCAGGTTCAGATTAGAGATGAGTTTGGGTTCACTTTTGGAGGTCCAAGCCCGAAGAATTTTAATCCGAGCCTGACCTACATTGGATTACTTTGAACCTGAATCGCCTGAGGTATACGTCGCATAGTTTCTTCTGTCCTTAGTATGAGGATAACTAATCTTTAAAAATATACATTAACAATTGAAAATTACATAATTATAGATCAAAATGCATGCGATATTATATAAAGAAGGGAAAGAAATATCTTACTTTTCTGTTCTCTGTTCCTGGTACTACGTACTTTTACAAACAAAACTACTATATGCTTGGTGACCGGACACCTCTGCTCGCTAATGCTTGCAAACCCCCAAAGGATGCTCGCTTCATATCGTTCAGGATACATTGGATATTACTTTCTACTATCAAATTAAATATAATCTCTCACTGTGTTATTTGAAGGCCGCTAAGTTCTCCACAATTATATAAGTGTATTTCGCGCATGTCTTCCCGCCAAAGAATGGCGTCCTTCACATGTTACAGTACCAATGGAAATTCCAAAATGACTAAAACAATAATTTAAAAAAAAGGAAAATTTAAAGGTAAATATCTTAATCATCAGAAAACTAAAGCACCGAACAGAAGTAGGAGATCTCTAATTTTTTTTTATACGTTATGAATTTTAAACATAACAAATTCAACAAAAATTTGAATTAGATGTTAGATCTATGGATCTGAGACATGGCACTGCAATAAAAAAAGTCTTACGTATCAAGTGGTTCCACAAAATTTGCCACGTAGAAATCCTTAGGAGCAAAACAGAACCGGAAATTTAAAAAAAAGAAATATTTGGGATTTTTATGTATTTGGCATTTTTGTATGATTAGCTACTAATCGGATTTTTTAAAATTTTTTATAAATTAATAGTGTTTATTTTGGCGTTGGCATTAAAAAGGGAAAAAGAAAATAGGTGTCAAGTCGCTTTTTTAATGTCGATCGTGAAGTACTTATGGTGTTTTTTTCAATTTCATTTCAGAACAGGCATACTATAAGCCGTAGTTCTAAATAAAATTTCCTCAGTGTCGAAGCACAGAATGATAATTTTGTTTTTCACTGTTTTCTGCGTGATCCTATAAAAGATCCTTCCTTTCAGAGTCGAGACTCTGCACTCTTCAGAAAAATGGAATGTTTTTCTTGTAATAAAAAATAAGGACCTGGAATTCTATGGATTCAAATACTTTTTTTTAAACGATCAAAAATGAAAACTACAAGCTTTTAAACTTATTATTTAAACTCATAATTAAATTATTAATTTTTTTTCGGTGTGGCGTTTTTCATAAAACTAGGATGATCTTCTCTTCATCAGTTCATATCCTGTAGTTTTAATAAAATGAAATATAGCACTAAAATATGTATAGGTGTGGTACAGAGGACTATTGTCATACAATACAACTGATGTGCTTGGTATAGTAGTTCAAATATTTTTAAACATTTCTCGATGCGTTGTATTTACATTTGATAAGCTGTTATAAAAATTTTAGTGTACCTTAACACAAAAGTTTATGGCAACTACACAAATCTTGCGAAACATCAGAGATAAATTTTCGCGTAATCAGTTGACAGTTCTCGAAGTCTTGAAATGCACTCATGGACAAAAAAATTAGCACACCATGAAGGAGTCGTCAAAATGAAACGAAATTTTACTTACGTAATGACTTCTTTGATATAAGTAAATGATTAGAAAATCAAAGAAAAAGGATCATTTATTTCAGAGAAAAAGGCAAAAGAACGAAGGAGTTAATACCTCGTTGGACCCCCTCTAGCGCGAATGCACGATGCGATACGATCGGGCATTGAAGCATGCAAGTTCTTTATGATGTCTTGAGACATTTCCTTCCATATTTGCTATAACCTTGCCTCTAGTTCGTTCAAACTCGTGGGATGCCCAACTCGCCGTCCCAAATGATCCCAGATATACTCCATTGGAGACAAATCTGGGGATCGGGCAGGCCAAGGAAGGGTAGTAGCAGTACGGAGACAGTCTTGTTATACCCTTGCCGTAAGAGGCCGAGCATTGTCTTGCTGAAAAATGGCTCCTGGGAGCCGTTGCATGAGTGGTAACAAATGTGGTTGCAGGATTTCATGGACATACCGCTGGGTTGTCATGGTGCCACGGAACGATACTAGGGGGTGACCGTGTATTGTAGGCAATGGCACCCCGTACCATCACACCATCTGTGGGAGCGGTGTGTCCCTGTACATCAAAGGCAGGATTGAGGCGTTCACCACGGGGTCTACACAAACGACACGATTGTCATCACTGCTGAGATTAAATCTGGATTCGTCGCTAAAGACGGCCTGGTTCCATTCCGCCTCCTGCAGTCCAGTTTCTTCGTGCGCGGCAAAACTCCAAACGGAGGCGCCGATGGGTGAGAGCAATTATTTCTTGGTGGGCTAATTTTTTTGTCCATTGGTGTATATAGTAATGTGCCTTTATACTACTTTCGATGTAAATTAATTGCTACCATTTGTGATGTTACTTACACTAAAGCTTATCACAGCAATAAGATATAATACGCATATGAGTCAGCGAAGTTATCTATCTTTGTAGTGCTATTAAAAGGAAGAACAGTTAAATTAGGTTGCACACACACTATAATTTTTAAAATAAAATTAGTTTGCAAATTAAACATAGCAAAAAAAATTATTAAAACACAAATTATAATTAGGCTTAACATAACAAATGCGGAGAGAAATGAAAATTTTTTTTTAATTATCCGTCGCAGCTTGGTGACCTTTCAAAATTATCTTGCTTCACTTAGGAACAATGATATAAATACTACACTTTCATAAATATTTAGGTTGCCTATATTATCATTAATTACATCAACTTATAAATTTAAAAAAATAGGCATGTAATTGTCATAGCTATAATTTTAAATATCCGCTAAAACTTATTTTATTATAGCATATTAAATAATTTCATAAGGACATAAAATTACATAAGTTTATAAATTAAAAGAATATTAAGTAAAAGCGAATTAAATATTTCAATATATATGGGATATTGCAACATTACAATAAAACCGCTTCCCTCATACGAGTAATATCTTGTGTTTCATTTCACACATTTGTGCATATTAAGCAATATATAAATTAATCTTAAGCTTTTTCTCCTTAAAAAATAATTTCTTTGTTTCAAGTAATAAATTTTAATAAGAAAATTATTATTTTATAATTAAGATAAAAAACTGTTTCAAGTAATAAATATTAATAAGAAAATTATTATTTTATAATTAAGATGAAAAAACATCTTTATTATAAATGAATAATTTATCAAAGTTAGAAATTATAAATTCAAAATAGTAATTCTAACTTTTACTTTAGCCTAATTCTTAGATAATGTCCCCCAAAGATTGCCGGTCAACTAATGAAATTTTAGAAATGACGGAATTTATCTCAGATTCTAAAAGCTTTGAAACAAGAGAAAGCGCTGCCCTCTGCATTTATTAAAATTCGAAAAATAATCCCTCAACTCCCCAAGCCCGTCAAATGAGGACAAATGCGAGTAATTCGGTTTCTATTCAAAATGTTGCCATTCTCTAAAAGTAATGAACTGATTAATGAAATTGTTTATAATCTTAGCGCCAAAATGTATTAAGGTTTGAAGGGATTATAATTAAGCTTGGCGACATAAGCTCGTATGTGATGGAACACCACTTGTCCAGTGCAGCTAATCCATAGCTATCGATATTATTAACGCCGATCGATTGTGGAATGCCAAAATAGAACGTCTTCCCCCTTTAATGTAGTTAGGGTCGGGTTATGGTTATCAAATGAAATTATGAGGGCAAGTTTAATAAGTGCAATAGAGTACTTCAAGGTATAATGCAGAAGTTTTTAACTTGCGTTGCACTTTACCTTTGGAGTTTCTAGAAATCCAGTTGATTTGCATGAAAATAATATTTCGAAGAGGGATATTTTAAGTTGAATTGTAAGGTTGCTAAAAGAATGAATTCCATAGCTAGAATACTTATCTAGAATAAATAGGTGTCTGATAAAATATCTATAAGTGACTGAGATGCATTAAAGTTTGCCTGAAAATGTCAAAAAAGTTAAAACAATAAAGAATTTCTCCTTTAGAAGGATTTGATATGGGATGTCTTTTTTACAGTGCAATTCAAAGACTATTTGTGAAAATGACGGGATATAATATATAGTCTATGAAAAGTCCTTTTAAACAAGCTGAAAGTGTCAAAAAAGACAAAATAATAAAGAAAGAATTGCATTTCTCATTTAAAATGGGAGGCCTTTCTTACAGTGCCTTTCAAAAACAATTTTTTTCAAAAAATAGCGGTATTTAAAATAGAGTGCTTGAAATGTTCTTTTAACAAACATTCAGTTTTTGAAAAAGTCAACTGGTTGCATTTTGCTTTAATTTTTCATTGCCATTTTTCTTTTAAAAAGCGAAATATTTATTAATTTCAAGTAATTAAAGAAGGAAGGGTGCAATTAACTCAATTATAATACGAAAAAAACATTATCTGTTTCAAATAACACAGGATTTCAAAATTATACTTTTATCTCAGCTTATTAAAAATAGGATTCTATATTAACAACAGTAAAAAATGATTTAAAATAATTCACAAATATTCCTGCATCAGCCGATTGCGGTTAAGGGAATTATGGAGTTTTAGGCTTCGAAATATCAAATATCCGCCGGATCACAATGTCCAAGTGTGCAATGGTATGACTGTAGCAATGTGATCAGCATTGCTCACAAGCCTCTTTACTTCTCAGGCAAGCTGATACCCATTGATCTGAAACTAAGTGGACTTCAAACCACCTCTGAGAATAGATCTCCAGTTTTTCACAATGACGACTTAGAGAAAATAATTCGAAATGAGATGTTAAAAGTTGACTTAAGCTAATACACAAGTAAGTGAAAAATAAGTTGGTATAAAAAACACATAGTGAAGTTTTAAAAACTCCAAAATAGTAAATAACAAAAATTGCTAACGAAATCAACTTAAAATAATAAATCTCTCCTTAATTTGCTATCATCGACCCTTAATTTATAATTATTGTCATCAGTAATTGAATACAACAATGAAAACAATAAAAAATAAACTGAGTGGCGAAACAGCCCATGGAGGGCCAAGGATCACTGTGCCCATCCCAGTTTTATTGACCTTGGAGTTTGAGGTGGGGGAGGAGATGTTTCGGTTGTGTGGTCAGCCAAAAGCGAAAATCCCTAGTGTTTATTTCTCAAACATGCCTGGTGTTAATTTTAACGATCTACTCAAAGAGTGAAAGGCTGAGTCAATCTTGTCCTGTGTAAAGTCAGAGCCCCGGACCTACTTGTGGCATGAGAGTCCAAATTACTACCACGGAGCCACTGGACTCCGATCACAACAATATGTACTGACGACAACATGTTCATATGTAAGAGTAAATGTCGTAAATCTTATTGTATTAACGTATTCAATAGTAAATACACCAGCTACAGTAGTTAGTACAGTAGTCCGTACAGTAATACAGTGAGCAAGAGAAATAGAAAAAAAGAGAGAAAAAAAAGAAGGAAAAAAAAAAAACGGAAATGGACTTAATCTTAATGGCTCGAGGGAGTGCACTCAATTATGCTTATTAATTTGTGCAGACGACATTAAGTGACGAAATTAAACAGAAATATGTGCTTTTTCTGAATAAGCATACTTTTTTTTCAACGGATTCGGATTTCTGACTCTCAGAATACAGAGGGTAGCCGCAATCTGGGAAATATGGTCCCCATAGTTTAATCAGGAGAACGCTCCAATGATATTTCGATCCAAAAAATAAATTTTAGTAAATATTTTATTTTTTAAATTTAATAATAGTCGAACAAATTTTGCATTGAAAAGTATAAAATCTTTTAAAATCATTTTAAAGTATTTTAAAGTATTTTAAAGTATGTAACTTTACATGGCATAATACAAAATTTGAGCGAAATTGGTCCCAAAATCGAATATTAAAAAAGTCGTATCTTTAAAATTTAATATATCAGGAACTATTTAACTGATTTCGCTTAAGTTCCGGGTTTCGCCATGCAAAATTGCATAGCTTAAAGTGAAGTAAAAATTGGATACCTTACTATTCAAAAATGTTTTAGACTAATATGAAATAAAATAAGAAATATTTACCAAAAGTTACTTTTAACGTGGAAATATCTTTGGATAAACGAATTTTATAATTGAGAGCAAAAATGTTTCATTTCGCTTGAAAAATTCTCAAGATATGGCGAAATAAGCAAAATGTAAAATTATCATTATGGGGTCCAAACTTTGGATTGCTCTCCTGGCTATACATACTATGGGGATCATGTGGCTACCCCATATATTTTGGTGGTCAGAAATTCAAATCCGTTGAAAAAAGGTATGTTATTTCAGAGAAAGTACGTTTTTGTAACTTAAAATACCGTCTGCACTAATTAGTATATTTGAGGTCATACCTTCGAACCATTAAGATTTGATCCTAGAACGTAAAGATCTGATCATTAGACCAAAGGTTAATCAGGGTGGTCCGTTTTTTTAGCGCATTGTACATACATTTACTATTTATTTATAATTATATTTATTCATACCTATAACTAAAAAAATACATGAAAAGTTTATTAGATAACCATTTCAAGTATCTAATTTCAAGTATTGAATTTGAAATGTATTGAGATTATTCTTACGGCATACTCCAAAAATGTTTAATTCTCAAACCACTTTAAAACCTAAAAAAAATTAGATACGTTAGCTGATAAAATATTCGATGAAAATACAGGCTATTCCGTTATGGTTACCCTCAATCTATATTTATATAATACTTGTAAAAATGTAATAAACTTTTATGGAAATAAAGAAGCTCAAGTCAATATATGAGTGAGAAGAAACAGTTCTTAATTTTGACCAATCGGGAGTAGTGAAGTTGGGATTAAATTCATCCAAACCCAGTTGTATTTTTATATGAACTTGAGTACGTTTTCCTTTTACTCGGAATTACCTTTAAACTTCTTCTTCAAATAAAATAATTTGGGATGATTTTAATTCTCCTTTACTCTTTTTGACTTAGTAATCCGACAAATTTTGAAAATGATTTTGCTCTTTCTCAATTTAATATAAATTTAAGACCATAATGTGCATTTGTTATTCATTTTTCATCAAGATTTTAAAAGTATGCATAATAGCGAGTGTATTTAAGCGAGCAAATGATTTTAAAAACTAGAGTTAATAAGGAATATTTGATTATATTTAATCTGCCATTTCACGACCAAATTCACTGGATTTGGCATTTCTACCAAACTTTTACAGTTTTCGGCAATTTTCCTTACAAGAATCAAGAAAAAGATAAGGCTATTTTTTTTCTTCTGTAGTCTAAATTGTGAGTTCCGTTATAAAATCAGACTGAAAATGGTACTACTTTCTTTAAAAAAATTACTTTTTCTTTGGTTGCTTAATTTTTAATTAAGAAAATACTGAAAATTTTAAACTATTAAAATAAATAAGCATGCTATGTTAAAAAGTTACAGTAAAATAGACGTTGTTCTTTAAATTTTAAACATGTTTATAATTTAAGTAGAATGGTTGAGATTAAAGTTTTCTTGAGCCGATGGAATATTATAACAGTTTAAAGTCAAATCTTTTTCAAAAATCTGCATATTTGTATAAAGACTTATACTTATGAACTCTATGAATTTTTTTTTATCATTATTTTCTTGTACTGTGAAACCTGTTTAAACTGACTACTTATGAAAAAACAGTGATATACATGTAATCTATTGACTATTTTGCTAACTTGGCACTTGATCATTGATGCTAGTTTATGTAGGTGAACAGTATACTGATCAACATACTGATCATACTGTGGTCAACTTAGTAGGTTTTACTCTACTGGCCTCTGATCATCATATTATATAATAACTTCCAACATAGTGATCATACTGGGGTCAACTTAACAGGTTTTACTCCACTAGCTACTGTTCATCATACTATATCTTTGATTCAATCAATGAGCTAGTAACTATAAATAAATGTTTTTAAAACTCTTTGAAACGTTTTTATAGAAGAAAAAATGTTTAAGGCATATTTCTGTGAAACAAATGGGATTTTTTGTACTCTGTGCAATTTAACAAGTAATTGCATTCTATAACTTACCTGTTTATAATCCAGTCTAACTTAATTATTTTACATATCTCTGCAACACTGAGTCTTGCATATCTCTGCAGAGCTGAGTCTTACATATCATTGCTGAACTGAGTCTTACAAATGGACAATGTGAAAAAAGTAGGGTCAAAACTATCAGAATATGGTTAAATTTGCCATGTTTCTGGCTCTGTGGGAACACTTAAAAACTCTGTAATTTTTACCTTATTATTTTGCTAATGATATTAGATAAATTAACCATAAAATATAAAATTATATTATGTGATAAAATTTAGTAAATGTAGCAAAACTTGGTAATTTTATGATAATTTTTTATCATGGTTAAATTAATTTTCAGTTTATTTTTTTATTAAATGTGTGGTAATAAGAAGTATAAATTTTGAAAACCTGAATTTTCCGGTAAACCATTGCCATAGGAACGGAAACATTACTACATGAATGATTTACAAATACCATACATTTTAGTTTTAATACCAGAATTATGTTTTCTTAATAGATCATACTATATCATTTCCATACAGTACGGTAGTTTTACCAGATTTTTTCTCTCTGTGTATTGATGTGGTACCTGACAAAATATGAACAAAGTTAAAAAAAAATAAACTTAGTTTATATTAACCACAAATTTGCGTAAAAAATGTGCAAAATCAAACTATGAATAGTTAAAATATTATCAAGGTCAAATAGTATTTCGCAGTAATAAACATACAGTAAAACAAACATATATTTAGCAATTTTAACTCGCTTAAACTTTTCAAATTACATAATAAAATTATTTTGATAAAATTTAATACTGAATTTGTCGAATTAAAGTAAACTAGTATAAATTTTGCATCTGTGCAAACACAATTCAAAATTTATGTAGCAAAAATGGATTGAAAATTTCTATGATGGTGAAATTTTGATAGTTGTAGTTAGCACGGAAAAAAATTAAAAACAAGTTTTAAAAATTAAGAGTTTCTTCTTAAAAATGCGCCATAAAGTTATATTTGGCAAAAAAGTAAGTTTGCAAATAGTCCTTACTTATTAAATCTATTTTCAAAGTACCCTATTTGCCGCTTTTCTCTCATTAGCATTAATAAAAACAAATGTCTTCTTTAAGCAAAATGTGATTCAAAATTTCGAATATCTAAAAATTATGTAATAGACAAAAAATTCTGTAATTCTGTAATAAAAAGACAAAAATTTGAAAACAAGCTTTAAATAAATTATAGAAACTGTTGTTTGTAAAATAAACTAAATTCGATGAAATAATGTTAAAATAAACTAAATTAATTTTTAAAATTAAATATCTTAATTATTCTTCTTGAATTATTAATTTTTAATTATTCTAATTGAAATTCTAATTCGAATTCTTCTTCGAAAATGCTCGTGGATAAAAAAGTAAATTTTAGACGGGCCTTAATATAATTCAAGGTTTTCTGTACCAAATTTATTGTTTTCTTCTAATTAAATTGAATTGCGGTTAACTTTTTCAAAGAGCTAAACTTTGCTCCAAATTTCCATAAAATGAGACTAAAGTTTAAAAACTGTCCTTAAATAATTTTTAAAAACAATCCTTTAAAATTATTATAGTTTCTTCGGCAAAATATTCGTTTACGTTGATAGTGGAAAAAAATAAACTTTTTATCGGCTCTTAACTATTGAATTATAGTTTTTAATACTTGATTTGTCGCTTTTTTCTAATTAAATTTTAAAAATCTCTAAATAGCAAAATTTGATAATAAATGTAAATGAAAGTAGTTTACAAGACAAAAATTTAAAGAAAGACTATCTTTAAATAACTTATAAAAATGCTCCTTTAAAACAAAGATAGTTTCCAGATAAAATATGCGTTCAAATAGCTGGCAACAAAAAAGTAAACTTTTAAGCGGTCCCTAATTATCAAAACCATTTTCAAAGTTTTTAATACCTAATTTGTCTCTTTTCTTTAATTAAATTTAATTAGGATAAATTTCTCTTAAGTGCAAAACTTGATTCAAAATTTCTATAATGGCAGAGCAATTAAGCTTCTTTATAATCCCATAAAGTGAGATAATTTATCTAATTTACCTCAAAATTGTTTAGAAACATCATCTTTCACTATCAAACTGGAGTTTCCATTAAATGCAGTTTGACTTCTGACTTGCGAAGATCTGTAGGTGGAATTAAAATAGACAACGCCTTCTATCATCATCCAATCAGAATAGCTCTAAGTCATGACGTAACGGAAAATGACGGGTAGGACCTCCTTCGGAAAAACAGGATAAGTTGGATGGTGGAATACTATTCCACAATTGAAAGTTGTTTCTCCGGCGCAGCTTTAAAGAATTTTCCTGTTTTTTCCTAGAACGTGATTTGTTTTGGAATGTTTTTTATTTTTTCCCTTTTTAAAAAATCCTAGAATTGTTCTTTAAATAGACAAAACTTTTCTGGAAAGCTTAGTTGAAGTAAGACAGTGAAGCCTTTGTTATTACTTGTTTTCAAGAATATGAAATCTGTTCCCGAATAAGTATTTTTTTAAAAATTGAAGTTGCTATTTTATAAAATCAGAACTTGTTTCAAACTTCAGAAGAAATATTCAAATAGTTGCAATGATGCAGAATTTAAGGAAATAAGGTAACATTTCATTAATTTTTATTTGTGTTTTCTTAAACGTATTGTTAATTTTTACATTTTTGATTTTTAATATTTTGTAACTTTAAAATAATGAAAACACATTATTATGTAACTAAAAATCTAGAAATAATTTTTTTTATTAATTAAGCATTTTAAATTTTGATTTTGTGTTAGGTTTATAAATTTTTAAAAAAATATTATTTATTTTATAACTATTGCTAATATTATTTCGAGATATTTAAAGATGTACCGTTTGAAACTATAAGTCAACTTTTATAATTCCATAGTTAAAACATTTTTAAAATAAATATTGATTTTGCAAGATACTTACCATGAATTAAAGTTTCACTTCTAAGGTTTTACAAATCGAAATTAAATTTATTTTAACCAGCATTTCTTAAATTATTAAAATAACTCAAGTCTGAAAATTTCGTAATCTCCATGTAAAAAATTTACTTCAATTCTAGGAAATAAATTCTAAAAAATTTCAAAATTATCCAATAATAAACTTTTAAAGAACTAATAATTTTCAAACGTAAAAACAAACTAATCTTAAGTTAATGCATTTGTAAGCTGTTTTTTTTTTTAACTATAATTCGTTTATTAATACAAAAATTTCAGCAAGTTATTGTTCAATGTTTATAACATCATAGTAAGTCGTAAAAATTTGAAACAATAATATATCTAAATATGAACCTAAAAATAACTATGCATTATAAGAAATTACTACAGTGCTATTGTTATAATAATTAAATATTTTTAAGATGACAAAGTATTCGTTTATAAAAAACGATTCATACTGATATGAAATCTCACATTACTTAAATTCAAAGTGAGATATTTAATCAGAAATGATAATGAAGAAATAAAAAGATGTAATGTTTATAAGAAGTAAAATTTTTTCTGATCCTGATTTGTTTGTAAATTGATAGAAAAAGATTAAAAATTCACAAACGAGAAACCAAACCTCTCTGTAAAAGTTGTTTTGCGGCATAGCCACTATCTATGAGGGGAAGTTCTCAAGTATAGCGAGTGGGCATAAAGAGCTGAAAGTGAGGGGCGGTTTATTTTTTACGCATATTGTCTTTTCATGTTAATTCTTGTAAATCGATAGTAGTAACATTTATTAAATTTATTTCATGAGTATCGATATTGGCTGTGTTATTTTTTATAAATATTGGCACGTAGGTGTTCAATATAGATTTTTGATCCACCTTCTTTTAAAAATAATTTACTGTTTTGAGTCACCGTGAATTTACCAATAACAAAAAATAATTTTGTCTTTGTTTTTGTTAAATAGCTTTATTATTAATAGGAAGTCTTATATTATGTTTAATAAAATTAAACTTTTTGTTATTTTTTGATAAAAAAGATCATTATTTAAGAAAAAAAAAAGAAATTCTAAAAATATTCCGTGTTTGAGATAAAATTCTATAAATATTTGACAGTTATAATAAATAGTTAATGCGAAAATTTGCAAAATCTTTATTTGCATGCGGGCTTTAATTAAATGTCTCAGTTTAAAAATATTAATTTGTAAACGGGATACGTACAATATTAAATTATTAGAAATGCTTATGACAGTTTCTTAAATAAATAAAAATAAAAAAATAAAAAATGAGAAAAAGAGAAAGAAGAAAAAAAAAAAAAAGAAAGGAAAAGAAATAAAATTATCTGTATAAGTTGTTCTCCCGCAAAGCCTTACCTTATCAGGAGAACTTACAAAACGCAAATAAAAAAAGAACTCAAACTGTAAAAGTCTTAAGATGTGATTTTTATTCCTGTATTCTGTTTAAGTTTTATCTTCAAATATCTCTAACAAAAATAACCTTTAAGTGAGGACACTAAATTTTAATTACGATTGTTTAAATACTGCTTAAATTCTAATTTTTTGACACACGTTCTTAAAATTTAGCGAATAACCATAACTACACTTAGTGATTAGTTGATTTACTTTTTTAAACTCTAAAAAATCTAAGATTTCAATTATTTAAGTATTTTAACAAAGTTTTGATGGAATTTAAACCATTTCATAAGTGTCACTAATATCATATTAGAAACAAAAGGAATTAAACTACAAGGCGTTAACTACTAAAAAAACTTGACAGAGCAAGAGTTGAATAGAAGTAAATTAGTACAACCACAACTTATTAACTATTTTATTGTTAAATATTTATATTTTTAATTAAAATCCTTTTGCACGAGTATCTGTTAATAACGTTTTATGTACTTGAAAATATTTACGCTAGAGGTTGTGTTTTAACGTGATGAAAAAGCATGATTTAAATTAATTCGTTAACTTTCTAGTTTTTAAGGAATAAACAGACAAAGTTTCCATTCCAGATATAAGATGTAAAATTTTTACATTTAGCTTAAAATTCCTTTTGAGAAGGTATTCAATTAATGAACCTTTTGCACAGTTAAATAATAACCAGTGTAAATAAAAATTGAAACTTTTCTGTAAAAATTGGTTTTAGAATTCTTCTAGAAAAGTTTTGTAAGTCGTAGAATAAAAATGAATAAAATCTGTGAACAAAGTGGAATGTAAATTTTTTTCAAACATATATGTTTGTAAATGTTGAAAGTGACAAAAGTTGATTTATTTAGTTTTAGAAATAAGGAATTAAAATGATTAATTACTTTTACTTTCGATTCTGATTTTTGGCCACATAAATTTTGGTAAGCCCACTTTTTCGAGATTTCCTTTACCCGACATTCTTAAATTATGACACCGAAGAATCTATTATTGATATAAGCTTATCTATTATTGATATAAATTTAAAAAATTTAAATTAAAAGATATAAATGATTTATCCGATTTTTTAAGACACGGTTGGTAAATAATATTAAATTCAGGATTTATTATGATCTCTTAACATAGGAAAAAAACTTTAACTTCTTCTAGTTTTGAAAAAACCGGAAGAAAACGGATTTTTAAACCATTCTTAGCCTTGCTTTCATTCATAAAGAAACGTCATCTTTCTCGAAAGCTTCATTATTGAAAAAAACTACGAAAAACAGGAATTAATATTTATGACTTTCTTTATTCCGTAAGAAAAATGGCAACTAGCAAGTAAATTAATAAAAAAGAAACTCTTTCTAAAAGTTTTTTTTCTACATAGTCCTAATATGTAAGGATCTGTCATAGGAATGGTTAAATTAAGTGCAATAAAATGTGCGCAAGTTTTTTAAATGCGTTTGTTCTTAATGTTTTGTTTATATTCAGTTTAAAAATTTAAAATAGATTGAGTTAATGAACTTAGAGAAAAAAAAACGTAACTTTTAAGTAAAAGCTGTAGAATTATTTTGTGAATGGTCATAATCTATTAGAACTAAAACATCTACTTCAAAGTACATAAAAGTTGTGATCAGAATTAGGAACCATCAAATTATTTTCTGTCACCCTTTATTACAAATCCTTCATTATTGCTCATCAGTTATTGACCTATTTTTAGGAACCTTTTGACATTTTGAAAAATTTTATTAATTTAATCAATAACCTTTCTAGTATTTCATTATTTTAAAATATTTATAAATCTATTTTTGTTTAATTCATATACCTCGAAATACATAGGACACCCATTCTACTTTTGCGATATTTGTTTATTATATTATTCCCTTTATCTGATTATTTTGTTCCTTGCTGAAAAACTCTTTATTTTCATTGTTATAAATTGTTCGTAACAATTTTCGGCATCTCTGTGCTTTCCTCTTTTATTCTGCTTTTAAATACTGTATCACGTTCTTCATAATTGAACCTAAACCGTAACATGTCTGTTTATGTGGCTTTATGTGTGCTCGTTTAACACGATTTTTTAGTTTTGTTTATGCATGGCACAAACTTAACCTTTTTTTCATTTTGATAACGTAAACATGTCTGCAAGAAATATTTTTCACCTTTTCATTTAAAAATTTTAAAATACAAAAAAATTTTTTTTTATAAGCCTAAAAATTTCTGAAAACTGCAAAAATTAACAGTAAATAATAACGAATTAAAGAATCGGAATTTTTATCTAAAATAAACTGCAAATTAATATTATATAAGTTAATAGTTTGCAGTTTGTTTTAGTAATGTTTAGAACAAAAATACAAAGAAATATTTCTTAGAATACATTTATTCTTGAGAGAGTTTTTTCATATTAAATTCAAATAATAAAAAGCAATATGCTTCAATGAAAGCCATATTAAAACAATAATAGACTTTCCAAAAACAATAATTACTAATAGATTTTAATGTTTACATAAAAGATATTTTTTGGGACCTGCAACTTTTCCGAAAATAAAGTGATAAAAAAATGCTGGGAATATAAAATTCTTTTTCATAATACTTCAGGGGGCCATTATTTGGACAACCATTATTTTTGTCACCAAGTCAAAAGATCAGAGTGGATGAATAACAAGAGAGACATCATTCTCATCCTGATCCTCCCTCCAAATCCCTTTGTCATAACATTCATGAACCTCCCACCTCCCTCCAAAAAAAGAACCCACTCTACAAAGAAGAGGGTAATTACAAATCACTTTCAAATTGAGAGTAAAATCAGTTTGGGCAAGAGGTTGGGGGGTCTGGTTGAGTTGTTCATGATTGCGTGAGGATGTAGAGAGTCACGTGATCGGGGGAGGCAAGATGTCACGTATGTTGGGAGTGTAATGAAGTAGTTGCATAAACCCCCGTTTAACGCTCCTGAAAGGAAGGAGTGGCGTTAAGTGGAAAGATGTAGCGTGTATTGAAATTATTACAGCCCCATCCGATTTTCGATTTGTTTCTATTTTGTTCTATTTAATACATTTGGCTTTCTACACTTTGATGAGAAACTGGTTTACATTTTTTTAAACTTAATGTTATCGTTTTTTTGATATTAAAATTACCAATGATTGTTATAGTTTTTAATTTATACACATTTTTTGACTAATTTCAAATAATTAATTTTCAATTTATATATATTTATTGACGAAATTTAAATTTAAAAATATACGTAATTTTAGAAAATTTTTTGAGTGCCTTAACAGGTATGTTGAAAATTGCGAGACCAAGATTTAACTATTTTTAATTTTGATTAAGCGAAAGCATTTTCATCTAGTTTTTCTTCAAACTTGAATTTAGTGTAAATAGAATACATTAATTGAAATATAAATTAAATTCAACCAAAAACTGCTCAAAATATTTAATTTCGAATAATTCACAAAGTTTTAATATTATGCAAAAGCTAAAAAAAGGAATATAGAAGCTTTTTCTTGCTTCGACTTTATTTTACGGCTTCATGTAAAACTTTTTAAATTTAATGTAAGTTATACTCATTTGCTAAAATAGTTTTTAAGTTCGACTATGATTTTTTAAAAAATTATACTTTTTTTAAAAAAAAGTTCACATTTATAGACCTTAAAGTTTTTCTTTTAGAATAGTCACCAAAAAGTGCATTTGAGAATAATCTATCTTGCACAGTAAGTTTAATACTTTTCTCTACGGTCTGTTTTAATTAGATGACTCTGAATTATATTTGTATTTAAACATAGAAATAAAATTCTTAACTAAGTCTATAACTTCACGTTTACCATTAAAATATTTGTTGCTTAACTGACCAAAAGTGATTCGATTTCGCACACTCATGAATAAAAATCAACGGCAAACAAATTCTTAAATATTTTTTCATGGCATAGAAAATAAAATTGAATGAAGGTAAACCAAGCGTGTATTCGTAATGATAACAAATACTGATCATAAGAAGTATTTTTTGTAGCAAAATATTGTAATGATCGAAGTAGATTTGAGTTAACTACTTTAATAATAATGATAACACCAGCTTAAAGTTCTGCACTTTATCCATATGGACCATACCAGTTAATAGAACAGACGAAATAGATATGATTTATGCTTATTATGTTTATGATTTATTTTTTTATACGTTGAACAGTCGACCCAATTATCGGGTTTACGACTACTAATGTTCAATTCCGTAGCCCTGTAATTTTGAACCCAATCCAGAAGACAAGGGAACTCCTGTATCAAGTATTGGGAGAAATTTGTCTTCGTGGAGGACTTTTTGATGGAGCTAACCCACATTTGCGTTACACGGAGAGGAGGACCACGAGAACCTAAAACGGTTAGCCTGACGTCAAGGGGACGCTGACCCAAGATCCGCCTACTTCTGAGGATATTTTACGTCAGCACTGTGGTTGGTGCAAGCCGGATGCGGAATTCGTATCGACTGGGATTCGAACCCGGTTCGCTTCATTGGAAGGCGAAAGCTCTATCCCCTGAGCCATTGCGGCTCGCCCTGTATCTCTTGACACTATACGCATCAACACTAGATGTGAAACAACTTTTGTATTTTCATCGCACAGCAAGACTTATGATAACAGACTAAAAATTCACTTGACATTGTAAGAGGCCCTTTCAATTTCTTTTGCGATTATAAAAACTAAATAATAGTACAAAACTTACGTAGATTAAGGAATGTGATTGATTCACATTATGGCAGATTGAAGATTTATCACTGCAAAATGCATCAATTATTTTTTTTAATCTCACAATACAAACAGACAAAGGTTTCATGACATAGCAATGTGGCCTTCAATATTTTGCCTTTATAAACGGAAAAAATGGGCTTAAACTTTTTAAGATCTATAGACTAGTTAGAATCCGTTGGGTCTATGTATATAGATGATGATAAAAAAAATAATAACATTGCCGAGGATTGAAAAATGTGATTCTGCTTTTAGCGGAAGGAAAAAAATTTTATTTCCAATTCATTACTATTTTTAAATTTTATCGCTAAAGTCTAATGATAACAGATAGGAGAGTCTGAAGAATTTCTATGCCATCAGAAGTAGAAATCAAAAGGGAAAATGTGCCTAAATTTTTTTCTTAAGATTAGCTTGAATCAGTAGTTAGTTGAATACTTATATATTAAGCTTCACAGATGATGGATCATAGATGATATATGATGATTCATAGATAGATAATAACAGAAGTGTAAGGAATTAAGGAAATTCTAGCTTTGAGTTAGTTGAATACGTATATATTAAGCTTCACAGATGATGGATCATAGATGATATATGATGATTCATAGATAGATAATAACAGAAGTGTAAGGAATTAAGGAAATTCTAGCTTTGAGTTAGTTGAATACGTATATATTAAGCTTCACAGATGATGGATCATAGATGATATATGATGATTCATAGATAGATAATAACAGAAGTGTAAGGAATTAAAGAAATTATTGTTTTGAAGTAAAAAAATCTTCCTTTCAGTTACAGTTATTTTTTACTTCAAAATTTATTTTAAACAGTTCAACAAGTTATTTAAAACTGTCTAAGAAATAGTGCCCAATTTTAACCTTATTATAATCTTAATCTTTTTTTTATCTACTCGTGAAAGTATTTATTAAACTAGATCTTAAGAAATAGCTTTTCGAAACAGTGATTAGATATCTAAATTAGTTGGAACCGTTATTGGGAACTTCTCAGAAGGTTTGTGCAACAAGGTCTACGTAATTCTGAATTCTATTTACATATTCATGCTACATGTATTATATATTTTTCTATTTAATAAAATCAAATTACTTTGACTTTTTAAATCAAATTTTAGAGCATCAGATTATCGTGATGTATGGGAAGAACTATCGGCGTTACGTACGTTATATTTTAAAGTTAGTGTTACATTTCATGTAAAGAAAAGGGTATTTTATTATAAAATATTTTATTAAATAAAACAGAAAATGCTTTAAAACTTAAAAAATTATTAGAAGAATTTAAGATTTTTATATAAAGTTGAATTTGAAAAATTCTTTTAAGATTGGATAAATAAATAAATATAAAAATACTTACTTTAATCTATTTTTGTTAAAATAACAGCACAGTTTCGTACGTCAACATTTTGGAAACTGATTAATGTACTGAACTACTTTTACAAAAAATATTCTACATAGCAATATAACTAATATATTGCTACAATTTGTTAAGGATATTAATTAAGCACCTATCCTACTCAAATTTATATTAATATTTTTATTTATAAACATCTAGACCCTATTAAAAATTTTTTTTATCTTACATTGGATTAGGACATCATTTGGACAACATGAATGTCTGAAATTAGCCCTTTTGGTTAGAAAAATATTTTCAAAAATATTTATAGAAAATCTTTGCAATGACTTATGTTTATTCCTGTCAAGACAGAATAATAAATTTACTCTTAAATTTTTACTTTGTTTTAAACATAAGTTTAATTTTTTCAGAGCTTAAAATTTTTCAAACCTTATGAGAAATGTCTCAATTGGCTAGTGAATTAATTCTGATTTTTTTTAAAGTAATTTTTTTATTTATTAGCATATTAAAAAGTTATTTATTTTGTTATTAATATCAAAATAAGAAGGATTTATGTATCTAAATTAATATCTCCACTTTTCTGCAACGCTATTTCTAAAGCTGAAGTTTTTGCCTCGCTTAAAAAAAATGCGTCGTCTACTTCTTTACTTGCGTAAAATGAATTTAAAGATAAAAATTAACTGTTTGTTTTGAAATGGAGAATATATATTCTTACTTAAATGAAAAGAGAAACGACCTGAAATAGAAATTTTATATCGAAATTCCTCTGCATACCTACAGTTACTGCAAAAATTTAACATCTGAGATATATTTGTATTAATGAGTCTTTTGAAAGAAACTAAAATCATGCTCAAAAATGTAACCCAAATATATAAGTTTCTTAGTCTACTTCCTCACAAATTCATCAAGTTTGAGTAAATAAGAATGCGTCAATTACTTACACACTTCAGAAGAAATAGAGGTAAAAAAATAACTGAAACTATTTTGAAACAAAGATTTTTGTCTTTCAAATAAAGGGTGAAACGTTTTTATGCATAATTAAAGCAATTCATTTTGAAATAATTGTTAAATTTTCACTTTTTTTAAAACTAACATTTAGCTAACAACTTAGTTTTTTTTTTCAATTTTTTTTAACGATAATTTTTTTTTCCAGTTGTAAAGTATTTACTGGGTTTTGAATAAAATTAAAATCTAAATTGCATGTGAAGTACTTTCCTTTTTAACTTTTCAATTTTAACTTATTAATTTATGCTTTTATGCGAATCATTCAACGAGAAATTTTGAAATTTTTTAATGAAAAAAGATCCTCAGCTTCATCATTTCATCAATTCAACAAACAAAAGATAAAGAATTTTAAATCTAAAATCAATAGACTTTTCCTTTAATATATGTTGAAAGGTTTCCTTTAATCCATGTTGAAAGATGTAATTAAATTAAAATCCCATACAGAAATAGGAGTCAAATATCTAAACTTTTCTGCCCACCATTCAAAAAGCATTTGAATCTTTAGTATCTAACAATACCTCCAGTAAAGAATTCCGAATCTGGCATCAATAGTCTCTTTCACAGATCGCGTGTTGAAAGATAATTTATAATTAAAAATTTCATTCAGAATTGGGAGTCTGATATCTTAATTAATTATTAAACCCACCATTCAACAAGCAATTCAAATTTTACTTAAAAATAACACTTTCACAACTGCTTACTTTCATTAGTTACTCAAACAATGCGAAAAGAATTGCAAATAGGGGATCAATAGTCGTATATACCTTGATTGCGTGTTGAAAGTTTATTTATAATGAAATGAAAATTTCATTCAGAAATGGGAGTCAGATATATTAATTTTTTGTCCACCATTCAGCAAGAAATGCAAGTTTTACTTAAAAACAACACTTTCACAGCTGCTTACTTTCATTAGTTACCCAAACGATACGTAAAGAATTGCCAATTTGGGATCAATAGTCGTTTACTTTAATTGCGTGTTGAAAGGTTATTTATACTTTAATTAAAATTTTGTTCAGAAAGGGAGTCGGATGTCTTAATTTTTTCCCCATTATTTGACAAGCAACGTAACTCATTCTGTTATTCAACAAACAATCCCTATTATTCAACAAGCAACATAAATTGTAGTTAAGAGCACACCTATTACTGCTTCTTTTTATCATTAAAAAAATACAATTCTAGTATCAGGGAAGAATTATTACTTTTATTTATAATCAAATCAGAATTCGTTCAGAAAAGGGAAACTGATATCTTAATTTCTCGGCCCACCATTCAATACTAATTTTAAATTTTTGTTGGAAAACATACTACATATTTTCATCAATTAGACAAACAAATTAAAAAATTACAAATCTGAGATCAATTGTCTTTTTTCCTTTAAGGAGTTTAAAATTTTTTTCCAAACAAGATTTTTGATTTTTTGAAAAAATATTTTATTCTGAGCAATTTGATGCCAAATATAATATATTACTCAAACTTCCAAAGTTCCAGCAAAAATACTGAAATCTTCTCACTGAAAACAGAGAGTAACGCATCTATATTCTAAACTGTAATCGTGTGTTTTTTAAAATTTGTTTTTCTCATTTCACGTTTTTACACCTGACGCGCTAAGATTACTTGGTCTCTAATAAACCTATCGTACTGAAACTTGGTGGTTTGTTTGAATGTAGGATGTTGCTTAAATTCATATACTAGAACTTAAATATTGAAAAATATTAAATATTTCTTTGAATGAAAATCACATCAATTAGTTTTTTGTCTAATTTGAAAAATACTTTTTGCTTTTCAATTTCTTTGAGCTAGTATGATTTTAAAATATTTGACTGCCTATTAAAAGTTATTTTAATGATTCTTACGATTTTTGGGATTTTTATCGTTCGCGCAAAGTGTACTAGTACTTTCTTCAAATTTTAGCTCCAAATAAAATTAAATTATCAAAGTTCTTTGCATTGCTTCATAAAAGGTTTGAATTTAAGTAATGTCTGTGCTGTAACTTAAACTCAGAATTCTAAATTAAATTTTATTGGATTGTTTGGAAAGTACTTTTATTTCTCACACTCAAAAATTATAATTTTTTTTTTATGTTTGAGAAGTAAGTAGCAGGCTTTTCAAATGATCTTAAACTGTCGAATTCAATAGATTTAATTTCTCAGCAATCTCAAGAGCTGTTGCATCATTAAATGCTTTTATTGAGTCTTTATCAATTCCGAATGAACTTCCAAAACATAGTGCCTCTTCAACATGCATTTTCCATATTTGATACTGCATAAAAACACAAACTACTGAATATTATTGTTACCGTGGTTTGAAGACATAAGCTACTACTTATCATTTTAACCTGTGATAGTTTTTATTTATGTATATATTGTTGAATTCATTTATAAACTTTAACTATTTAAAATACTTAAGTTAATAATACTTTAATCAGTAACAAATTAAAATAAAAATTAAATTAATTTTAAATACTTTGATTAATAACAAATAAACTAATTGGCATGGAGAGAACTTGCCCATACTGATGTTCATAATGAAAGTTGGTAAACCTCTAATGACTCGGTTCCACTCTTTTTCGTTTCTGCTGTCTTTTTTTTTGATCTTATATACTATACTTTTCGTTCTATAAAACTATTGCTAAATTCTGGAAAGGTCACATAAAAGATCAAACTTGGACTATAGACTTGTGATTAACCCTTTTTCGCACGCATTTCTTAACTTTAATCAAGAGTGCTTATTTATATTTGCTAAGGTTCTATGTACTAATGGAAGTTTCCACAGTATTTTAAATCTAATCAATTATTCTAGAATTTTCGATAAATCTATTTTAAATGTTTTATTGTGATTCTGAATTAAGTAACGATAAGAGTCACATTATGAATCGTACTGTTTCATAAGCAAGTCTTGCTATATCAGCTGTTAAAATATATAATGATTATACGGCTTAGTTGTGAAGTCCTCAGTTGGGGAAAAGCGAAATTACTCTCCGAACAAACGAACAGATAAGTTATAGAAAATCAAAAAAAAGGTGGTGCATTTTTACTTTCCCGATTTAATCGAAACCACCCTGACTCCTTTATCGCATGTTTAAAAGTTATTTATAATCAAGTGAAAATACCACTTGGAAATATGAGTCGGATATCTTAATCCCACTGCCTACCATTCAACACGCAAGTTATAGCTGAAAACAACACATCTACTTCTGATTCATTTTATCAATTAAGCAAACAAAATTAAAGGAATTACAAATCTGGGATCCATAGTATCTTCCTTTAATCGCATGTTGAAAGCTTATTTTATATTTAAATAAAAATAATATCCTGAAACAGATGGCTTATATCTGAACTTCCTTACCCACCATTCAATAAGCAATTTAATTTATGGTTGAAAACAACCTATCTACAAATGCTTCATTTCCTTAATTGAGCGAACAAAGGGTAAGGAATTACAAGCCTGGAATCAATGGTCTTTTCCTTCAATCGCATGTTGAAAGCTTATTTTATATTTAAATAAGAATCACATCCTGAAATAGAAGACTGATAACTGAATTTTCTTGCTCACCATTCAACAAGCAATTTAAATTATAGTTGAAAGCAACCTATCTACAAATGCTTCATTTCATCAATTAAGCAAACAAAAGGTAAGGAATTACAAATCTGGGATCAATAGTCTTTTCCTTTAATCGCATGTTGAAAGGTTATTTATAATTAAATAAAAATCACATTCAGAAATGGGAGTCGGATATCTAAATTTCTCTGCCCACCATTCAACAAGCAATTTAAAGGGGCAGGACGGAAGGAAACTCAATGTAACAATAGAAGCTGAAGCCCTTCAAAAAATGACAGAAAATATCAAATTATGATTTTCCTTCGTCTACGTGCCTTGCACTCTATCGTGATTATTTTGTATTTTTCAGATTCCATTTAATTGAGGTAATATGATTACTGCCTTGGTTTCAGTCACGTTACGTATCCGGAGTCCGGCAGTCCGGCCGGCTTAGTTAGCGTGTCAGGCACGTTGTAGACATTAGCGGGACACCTGCGACAGTTTTTGGTATTCGAAAGCTGGGCAGTTTTTCTTGAAAGAAATATGTAAACTCTAGTTGAAATGCAACAAAAGACAACCAGTACTTGATGCTTTAGAATAATTTTGGTTCGTATTTTAATAATTTGCGCATACTATTGCTTTTATTTTCTTTTAGCCTTAATTTAAAACAGAATTAAATAAAGTTAATGGTAATTTTATTTACTTATTCAAGTAAAGTTTTTATAATAAAATATTAGTAAGGTGATCTCTAAATGCCATCCTTGATGACTTATCGAGAAAGTAATTGTAATAAACTTTTTAGAGATTAATTAAAAGACGTGTGTGTATTATCAGAACTCGGAATCAATCTTTTAGTAGGCACTCGATTATTCAATTATTATCTATATAAATAAATAATTTAAATATTATACTTTTTTGCATTTTGGTTGAAAAAAAATTCTAAAACTGTTTTAAGATTTTGATTTATTCTAATCTAACCAAAATTAATTTGTCTAATTTTTAATTTAACATTTTTATAATTTCGCATTCAATATTTTAATTAATTATTAATTTTCCTATAACTAGGGGAATGCCACCCTCAGTTCGTTAATTCATAGAACAATTTTTGCAGTCTTTTTTCATAAATTTTTGAATAAAATGAACATTAAACAGAGTCTACTGAATCGTTTAGAAAAAAAACTTAATTTGATGTTTCTACAAAAAATTGTTTACAAACATACCTATTAAATAATAAATTATATAAATAAAAAATTTTATAAATAAATTATACAAATAATAATTTATATAAATAATAAATTATATAAATAATAAATTATATAAATAATAAATTATATAAATAATAAATTATATAAATAAATTATATAATAATAAATAATAAATTATAAGTTTTATTTCTGAATGATCACCTTATCAATTCTCATATTTTAAGAATTCATAAAAAACAAGCCGTAAAATAATATTTGACGGAATAAATTTAATCACTTATATATTATCTTAAATTAAAATTGCAATGCAGAAAAAGTGAAATTTGTGAACAATACTTTAAATTTTCATTCTAGCAATATTAAAAATGGCTGTTTGCTATGTTTTTTTTTCTGGTCTCTAAGAGATTAAGAAATTTGTTATGCATAAAAGGAATTAATGAATCTTCAAGATCAAGAAAATATTAAATCAAAAAATAAACTGAGAAATGGAATAAGTTCTCTTAAATTAGTTTTCAAGCATGTTTCCTAGCTTATTGACTAGGAAACTTCAAAGCTTTAATTCCAGTCTCCAATTTTTATTAATTATAACAATTATTTAACTATCAATTGTGTTGAAATAGAAATTTTTCATGCATTTTGTGTCATCGAGGTTAAAATTAGAAATAAAAAAATTTAAAATTTTTTTTAATATATATATATATATATATATATGTATATATATATATATATATATATATATATATATATATATATATATATATATATATATATATATATATATATATATATATATATATATATATATATATATATATATATATATATATATATATATATATATATATATATATATATATATATATATATATATATATATATATATTCTCGTCATCAGCTCACTTTATTATATCTGCAAAAAAGGACGCTTTCTAATATTGTATTTATATTGCCAAATCTAATTTTAATACAATATAATATACAATATAATATTATATAAATACAATATAATATTGATATAAAGCTGGCTTTGGCTATATTAATACAATATTAGAAATCACTCTTTTTTGCGGATATATTAGCACAAGCTGATGTCTTATCTTTTCATTACTTTGTTTTCCAATTTTAATTTTTTATTTTTTTAAAATTAAATTCTTGAATATTTTATTTTTTATAAATTTTCTCTCTTTTCTTAAATCTTATTATATTTTTTTCCACGTTTTCTCTATATTTTTGACTTATTTTATGAGTTCCATATACTTTCAGCTTATCTGCAGTAAATAAAACTTATTATTTTTCTTAAATTTCTCCGTTATTCTCTCTTTTTTACTTCATTGCACGTAGAACCATGATATGGTCCCAATTTGGTACAGCTTTAAGAAAGTGGTAAAATGAACCGTGTTTCAGTTAAAGTTGAGGCCAAATATTGTGCAATCAAGTTTGAAAAGTACGGAATTATTGTTCAACATTCACATTACAGTATAATGCATTCCAAAATTCCTAAAAGTGTATGATATATTTCTTTATCAAATTTAATACATTATGAAATTGAAATATTTTAAAAATATTATGAAGAAATATCCTTTTGTTTTAAATAATTTAATGATGGAGGATCTTTTGAAAGTGTAACCATTTTAAGTCACATAAGGAAGTTAATTTTTTTTAAACTTACTTTTTATAGATTCATAGAACAGGAGTAAAGATGTTCTGCTACTGTCCACTCACGGTCAATTCCTCAGCAGTTGCTTCTCGTCCTCAAAATCTGCCATTTTCTTTATATTCTGCTGCTTCGTCACAGTGTGAGTATTACTGACAAATAATAAATGTTACATTGATTTTTACGCTGACAAAATGGATTTGAATAATAATAAACAAAAATTATCAATTAAAAAAAAATAAGTGAGGGAACCAAAAACGATGACCCTCTCAGCAAAACCCTGATGTCACATCGAGAAAAAAAATATGGTCAAAAATAACAGATTACTGTAAAATTTACCATGTTTCTAGTTCTATGGAAACAGCAAAATTGTCAGTAATTTTTTTTCCGAAGTTCTTTGGTAATTATTTTGGTGAAATTAACAATAAAATATAATTTCATGATGTGTGATTAAATTCAATTAATCATGATAGCTTTGTCATGATACCTTAAAACAATGTATAAGAACCATTTATTTGGTTTAACTTACTTTCAAGCTTTGTATTTTTTTCGAAATGTGTGGTAATAAGAACTATAATTTTGAAAACTGAATTTCTTGGTAATAAACCATTAGCACACGAACAGAGAAATTACCAGATGAATGGTTTAAATACCGAATATTTAGGATTTATATACTAGATTTATGGTTTTCTTTGCAAAAAACCTCAATATCATACACTACAGTAATTTAAATTTTTTTTCTCCGTTCATAAATAAAGTTTGGTAGTCGTCAGGATATGAGAACACATAACCAACAAAGACTATTAATTATGAAGAAGGAAATTTCTTAATTATTTTCGAGCAAATAGTATTGAATTAGGTTTTGTATCGGACAGTTTATTTCGCAAGACTGGATCGGCAAACTTGCGTAGAACTGAATTAGTGTTTGGTGTATGCAAGAGCTAAAAATATATAGAACAAACTGAATCATGATTATGCTGTATTGAAAACAAAAAATAACTGTTATAACTGTTAACTTCTTCACTACTGAAGTATGAAGGAATATAACAGAAAATATTTTACAGTTCCGAATTTCCATTTTACTGCCATAAGTAATAATAAGAAAATATGTACTATTAACTGTATATGTATTAAATATGTATTACAAAGAAAATATGTATTATACTGCCAGGGGGATAATAATTTTAGGTACACATACGTAAACCTCAGGTCTTAAGTAAGCGAATACAAATATATCAAATGTTAAATTGCACCTAAGGTAGCAACAAACATGCATATTATTGCTTATTTAAATACGATGACGAATAGATTTAATAATAATTTAGAAAAAGAATGCGAAGTTTGTTCTTAGTACATTGCAGTACTACGTTAAATATAAGTTTCAGGAATATTTCAACTATGCATACCAAGCAAAATAAATGATTATTGTAAAGAATCTAACATTAATTATAAAAATATATTTAATTCTTGGATTAAAATTTCAAAACTATGGAAAAAAAACACAAAAATTTGAAGTTATTAAATATATGCATGCACCTTAACATGAAACAATGAATTAAAATACATCTAAAAATATTACTCATAAAACAATTGATTAAAATACACATAAGAATTGCTAAATCGATATAATCTCTCTAAATAGATATATCGTTATATAGATTTCATAATGCTAAGACATTTCTCTTGACTGCTACGCTGTTATAAATTTTGCCATACGGTACCGGGGTACACATATGGGAATGGTTGGGTAGTGAATGGTTTCTACATACGGGAATACATGGAGGTTTTTTTCTTACAGTTAACAGTTTGAATATCATCTTATTTATGGTTATTTCACTATTTATTTTGAATAAGATAACATAGTAATTAAATAAATTGTTATTCATAATTGTTTAAAAATTTTTTTGAAAATTTCTAACAGTGTATTTTAATCTCAATTAGTTAGTTTTCGATTTATTTATCTCGGTTAGCTCTAATTTGACAAAGTGAAGTTTATATTTTTTTTTTATCTTCAGCTAAGATTTCTATCCAACCTCTAATAACAATAGTTGCGCATTGAAAGTGTGTATTTAAAGTGTTTATTTAAGTCTTAGTTTATTAAGTGTATTTAAAGTGTTTATTAAGTCTTATTATTTAAATGTTTAATTAACTTACAAACTATAATTTTCATAAAAAACTTGGAATTTTATCCCTTTAAGCTTTGTATTCACGGAATTTTAATATGCTTAGATATTAGATTTTAAGAATTTAAAGAGTTTGCATCATTTACCATTTTTTGCGTATACATTCATAAAGTAATTTTATTATTACTTAAATTAAAATGTCTACTATGAATACATATTCCATTGTTTCAGATTTTCATTTTAAAACTTTCTTTCTAACATCTAAATTCTTTTCACTTTTATTTTTTTAATGTTTAACATTCGTTATAATGTTTTTGTTCTTTATATCATTCATTTTAAAACAAATTTAAGTAAAATATAAAAAGGGTTAAAATGATATAAATTCGCTTTTTCTATATGCATATTTGAATAAAAAAAGTTGTGAAATTGGGCATATATTTATTTCATCACTGTGAAAATAACTAAAGTTTTAAAAAGAAAGTATAGTTCCAACTGTTGAATATTCTTTCGAAAAATTGGGTTTTATAGAGTTTTTTCTTTTATTTAAAAAAAACTTTATCGTAGTTATTACTTTTTCCATTTACTACGTTTTGAAGCGAAAATAAACGATTCTAACCAAAATTTATCTTCAACCACTTTGTAAGCTTCTCATAAATATGCCACCAAACATGCGTTAAGGACGGCAAAAAACGTATTTTCGTTTGAAACGAGGTTTATAGTTTTATTTCTTTTCCGATTTTCAAAACAGGAGTGCCTATTTCTGAGAAACCCTATTTGCAAACGCTTCAAAATAGCTCTCCAGTTTTCTCGCTGCACCTTTTAAAAAGAGCAACCACAGCTTTAAAGCATCGACACCCACTCCACGTTTTTCCAGTAAAAAACTGGATTTTAGTATTCAGATATCATTGTAAAAATGGGAAAGAGGTAAAACTGTTCATATTTTCCAGAAATGCAGATTCAAAAACGTATATAAAGACTAGAAATGTTGAAATCGGAACCACTAAGCCTGCTTTACGCTCTCTTTTTCCAAGCGTGATTTGGTTCCGCATTTTTGTGGAAGTAAAGAGAATTTTCTTTGCCATTTGATTGTTTGTTTTCCTTTTTTTTGGGCCCTAGACTGTATTCTCCGGGATTTTTTTCCTTTATCTAGTCTCCTTTTTCTCGAAACGTTGTCCGTAATTGGACCAAATTGGATCAAATCCTAACTCCCATAAACGCATCAAACTCTTGGCTACCCTTGGGAAAACCCCAGGATGAAATAAAGAGCAATATAGATTTGGCTGAAGTCTTGGCTTCTCTTGGCGTGAACAATATTTTGACATTTGTATTTGGAGTTAATATTTTCATCAAAAACTCAAGGAATGGAGATATTAAAAAAGTTTTTAAAAGTTTTTACCAGACTCACTTTTTAATATCAAAAAATTACACTAATATATTTTTTATAATCAATTTTAGTTACAAATAATACATTTTTATAATCAAACTTAGTTGCAGATTTAAATTTCATGTGCTTTGCACTTTGAAAAAAGTAGGCGTTAATACCTATTAATAACTTAGGAGGTTTTTGAACAGTTCATTTTACGATTTTTATTGAAGAAAAAATATTTTAACACTAGGGTAGTTTAACACATCATAATCTAAAGCTTTTCTTTTCGAAAGAGCTCAGCAGGATTATAAAAATATACTTAAATACATTAATAAAAGTTTGAGATGCGTTCATCCCTTTCTTTTTTTAAAAATTAAGTCATTAATTTAACATACATTCTTTTCAGAACTATTGCAAAATTTTTAATCTTGTGAAAGCTAATATAATTAAATCTAAAAAGTTGTTTAAGCTAATAAAATAACTAGTGGAAAGGTTATTCAACTATGATTTATCAAGGGAAAAAACGAAAGTACATGATATGAGAATTAATATTTTTATATTTATAGTTATATATTTATAGTTATATATATATAATAACTCACATTAGTTACTTATTCTTTTAATAATTGAATTTTGAATAAATTGAAGGATTACAGACTTTTTATAAATTTATCTATGTCATTTAAGTTTCATTACTTCTCATCGACTGGTATTTAATTTTTTTTATACAGATTAAATGTCTTATAAACTAAAATAATTTATTATTGCTTTAATGAGTAATTATTTAAATACTTAAAATAGACAGTTTTATGATAGATTTATTTGATTTTTTTAATGTATAATGGAGTTCGACTTTTTAAAATATAGTATTTTTTTTAACTTTATCTGCCAATGTCCCAAGTTTTTCTTAATATTATAATTTACTTAAATCTTTGCGGAACAACAAATATATTTTACTAATTTTAATCAGGCCATAGCGGCCTGATTAAAACTGTGCTCTCAGACAGTACAGCGTATTCTTATTGAAAAGTATTGTATTCGTATCACAGAGTATTCACACTTTATTTTTCTTTGTTGCTTGAATAGTGGTAACTAAAAATTGGTGAACATTTAGAAGCAAACAGTTTTGAGTTCCTATATATTTTTGATACATAATATTTTTGAATATATTTGATGATAATATTTTTGAATTTAGTGTCTTAATAAAAGTTTGGAACTGGTAACACTGCGTCGAAAAAGGTTGTAAGTCTTTTAATTGAAAACACAATATAAAAATTATTTTTCAGAAGAATATTTCTGAATAAAAAAAAAAAATTGTTTTGTAAAGAATATATTTATGGTTCGCCAAACAGAACTTTACATAAAAGTATTCATGCTTGTATTGGCGACAGTATCAGTAACCCTATGCCGTACTCTTAACATTAATGGGTTTTAAAGAAGCGCAGGGGAAAAACAACTTTAAAGGCGGAAGAGAGTAAAAGATGGTAGCGGGGGTCGAGTTGGGGCAAAACGCTTTGACACCAATGCCCGTGCCCTGCAGTCTCAAAAAGTCTTGGCAGTAAAAGTATCACGCTCTATATTCTGGGAGAGCTATAGCTAATCTTATCCACGGCTATGCATTCAGAGCTCATAATCTTTTTAAATCAATTCGAATATTCGACTCTGAATTTTCGAACGGAATATGGCGTTTTTCTGTTTTCAAAATCTTATTATGCAAAGTGGAAAATGAGCTTTAGATTTCGGCTCCGCTCAGAGACGCTCTTTACCACCCCTTTTCTCCTCCCCATTTTTGCCTTGGAGTGATTTTTCTCGGAGAGTCGTTGAAAGTGATATCGATATAGTTTATATGATATCGATATAAGGAAAAATTGAAGTAAATATATCGGTTCTATAACGCGAAGCAAATGCTGTTAACAGAATTGTTTGGAGATATATTTATAAAAGCATTTTGGTATATATTTATTTTAAAACCAATTTTGTATGAAAAATTGAATAAAGAATATCATTTCACGCTAAGTATATGATATTATGAGTAACATCTAAAGTTGTTAAATGTAACATGAGTTAAAGAAAAGTCTTCATTGGATTTATTGAAAAAGGTGAGAAATGTATCAAATAAGAAATAACGTAAATCCAATTTCTTTTATTCTGTAGTGCCCTAATTTAATTTTGCAATTTATCTAAATAAATTGTAATAAAATATTTACAAAGATATAATTAAATTTAAAAAAAATAATCCTGCATAAAAAATAAGCATAAAACAAATAAAATGATTTGATTTTCATATTTAATTTGAAAGAAGTTTATCACTTTATACTTCAATTGAATTCATAGTCAGGTTTCAAACTCAATTTTTTTTAAAAAATGTATATAGATAGTAAAAAAAAATTAAAATTTATCTAAAGAAAATAAATATATATTTAAAAGTATAATATTCAAAACAATTTATTTATTTATTGCTGATTTTTAAAAATATGAAAGTGTAGGTGAGGCATTTAAATGTTTTTTTTAGGAATATTTTCAGAAAAGTATAAAAAAAATTGTTATAATTATTCATGAGTCTTAAACTTTTATAACTGCTCTGACTATCCCAAATGTATTTTTAGTACAACTAAGATAAAATTATAAATTAGTTAATTATTATTATTATTATTATTATTTACCTAAAATCATTAATTATCGAAATTGCATGTTATTATTTGTAGGTAGTAAAATTGATATTTATTTAACTTCGTTATAGATTTGCCATTAAGATTTACTATGAATTAAGATTTACCATGATTTAGGTCGAAATGTCAATGAAGAAAATTCATTTAATAAATATAAGCTATTTTAAGTTCTATAGAATAAATTATATTAAAAAATAAGATGAATACCCGTTCTTGAATGAAGTGAAAAAAGTAAATGATCAATGAATCAGAATAAATCATCTCTATAAAAAAAGTTTTATTAAAAAATAAGATGAATACCCGTTCTTGAATGTAGTGAAAAAAAGTAAACGATCAATGAATCAGTATAAATCAGCTCTATAGAAAAAGTTTTATTAAAAAATAAGATGAATACCCGTTCTTGAATGTAGTGAAAAAAGTAAATGATCAATGAATCAGTGTAAATCAACACTACGAAATCACGCAGAAAACTGAAAGAATTATACCAGAAAAATTACCATAATCAACAATTTTCTCCTGTGAAAATCCCCTTCAGTGGGCCATAAGAGCCTTTTTACCAATATCAATATATTTAGTAATTTAAAATCACAATTCAATATAATAAAAGTAATACCCGATACTAAAATTAATTGAGCATTATTGGTGCCAATAATAATAATAATGATTAAATTCTTATTTAGCAATTAGATATTTAATCTTTAGATAAACATTAGATCTAGCAATTTAGATCATTAGTTCAAAATTTTTTTTTTCTTTTCAATTTGTAATGATTACCAAAAGTTGTTAGGCATCGTTGGCGTAAATAACACGAAGGCAATATTTTACCGTTTATTTACACGAATGAGAATATTAATTGCATATTTCACCACATATTGATAACTTTGCATGCAAAATGTAAAGTTTTCGCTCACAATTTTAAAATTCGTTTGTCTAAATATAATTTCATGCAGAAAATGGCTTTTAATAAATATTTATAAGTTTTATTATTTTGTTTACATTTATTTTTATTAAATTTTGAACAGTAATATATAAAATTTTTTGCATCATCTAAAAGAACGTAATTTCACATGGAAAGATACAAATTGTGAGCAAAATAGGTTGAATAGTGCCTGAGAAATTGAATTTTAAAAAAACCGTATTCCTAAAATTCGATTTCTCCGGAACTATTCGACCGATTTAGCTCAAATTTTGCATTTTGCTACAGAAAATTACATTCTTTAAATTGATGTAATATATTGTATGCCAAAATTTTTCAACCATTTTTAAGTAAAATAATAAACAATAATTGATATTTACTTAAAGTTATATTTTGCACGGAATTACTTTTCGATAAGCGAATTTTATAATTGTGTGCAAAATTATTTTAATTTCACTTTAACAGTTCTGAAGATATGGCGAAATAAACAAAAAATATAATTAATATTAACGGATCCAAACTTTGGACCGCTATCCTGACCAAACTAAGGAGACTATATTTCCCAAATTGCCATAACCCTCTATATTTTGGGTGACAGAAATCCGAATCCGTCGAAGAAAAGGTATGTTTATTCAGAGAAGGTTGTTTTTGTATCTGATTTCATAACTTAAAATACCGTCTGCACTTATTAATTAGCATATTTGAGGTCACTCCCTTGAGCCAATAAGATTGATTCCTAGAACGTGAAGATCCGAGAATATGTAGAAAAAGTTACGGAAATACGAATAAGTGTTGTTCTCAACGAGAGAAACATTGTGAAAGGAAACTACTTTTATTCCATTTCATTGGATGGAAAATTCGCTATAATTGATAAAAATTAGTTTGAATTTTCTAAAAGAGTGGTTACTTTTATCAGCACATTACCCAAATATGTCCAAGCACAATGGTAGTTCTTCAGGGCTCTATTTTTAACGGCCATGGTAGGATTGCCACGTAATTTTGACTCCTTTCCGACGACACGGACAGTGCCTGAGTTGGCACACCTTTCCCCAAATTTCACCCCGTAACCAATCAGAGGACTTTCAGCCACGACTGATTTAACATGCATCTTGCTGTTTATAAACACCGCTGGATTGAATTCTAGACCCCCAGTTCGCTATTTGTGGATTGAACGGAGGCTTTATCTACTACACCACCTTAGTGCTTATTTTTATCAGCAAATTTGAGTCTTTTTATCTTTTGCATCATTTATAAAAAGCATATTCTAATAAGTACATTTTGTGTTATCACTTGCAAATAATTTCTAAATTTGCACCAGTGTTTTTCCTTTTGAATTTTTTATTTATACATCTTTTCAGTTTACTTTTTCCCTTGCTCAAATTACTTGTATATTTTAGCAGCAAATATGATTTCATGAACATAAAATTGTAGAAACTGTTGTTTATGCTCTCCTACTACGGATATTTGCTTGTATTAAGAAAAACTCGCCGAATTTTTCAATTAGAATTTTGATTAAATGGTGGACTTTAAAAAAATTAGCTCCAGATTTAGTCACTCATTCTTTCTGTTCATTCATTCGCTGTATAATAATTCATACGTAGTTCGGAAAATTAAATAAATAAAAAAAACAATAGTGACGAATAATTAAACGATTCTCAACTTACATTAAATGAATTTTTTTCCGACACGTAATCTTTCTATTCGGACTTTCTGACTTAGTTACTGTAGAGCTCCTTATTCAATTGAAAATGTTTAATTTATACTATCGAAATATCCTAAAACACTCTTTTAAACTCTATACTCATTTTAATATCTCTGATATATCTTTATACATTTCTATGCTTACATTCATCATTTAATTTTGTAACATGATAAATATTACTATAAACAGAGAAAAAAAATCTATATTGATAATTTATCGAAAAAATTATCTGGTAAAAAAGAATTCATTATAAGCAGAAAAAAATTCATTGGTATTTATTTTTCTATTAGTTAAGAAGCATAAATGCTGTATGTCAAGCCTTATTATATTCCATATTGGAATGAATTTTAAAACAAGAAAAATAGTGGGAATGTAAACTGATTGAATCAAAAATAAAATTATTTTAGGTTCTCAAAAATAATGTATTGGGTTTCATTTCACGAAATTCTATAAAAAAAAAATCTCTAGCCATTTTATAGAACTAAAGTAAGAAGATAACCGATTAAAAAAGTCACAAATTCAATTGCAAATAATGAATAAAAAACGACAAAATAGTAATCTGCTTGTAGCTAAGCTTTTTACCGCAGCAAGGCACTGTATATATTTTGGCTAAAAACTTTAGCATTTACCCGCACCAACCATTACAGAAAAAATTCTTCGACCTTTTGCAGCGCATTTTTCCCCCTTTTTACCGAAAGAGAAAGCATTTTTTCGTAAGAAAGTATTAGCTTGTTTTGTTGATATCTGATTGTTATCTGAATATTACAGATGCTAGTTATGGATACCAAAGTGAACTTCACGATGAAAGCTTTATGCGCCGAAAACAACGAAGAAATCGAACAACATTCTCTGTTCAACAGGTTAGCTGATCTTTATGTATTATAACATTTTTGTATTATTATGCATGAATTTTATACTTTATATATCATTAAGATTATCATTATTACTATCCATTATTATTATGTATTATCATTATTATCATTTTTATCTAAGATCTTTAATTATTTAAATTGCAGGTTTAAGTTATTTGATATATATATTTAACTTCATTTATTTTGAATGTTTTCTATCATGATGTTTATAAATATAGGTTTGATCGAATGCATGTTTTTAAGCAATCTATATATGTATATTAGTGCCTCCAAGAAAATTTTTGAAATTGTATGTACACTGTAAAAAATTCCGAATGAAACTACTGCATTAAGTACAAGCACTTTAGATGCATCATACATAAAATCCAATTTTACGTAAAATATTCACCATAATTTTTATAGTAATATTTAATTAGAGTAATTCAGTGTTTTTACTGTAATTATTACTTTACTAGGATGGTTTATCAGATTTTTGGTTCCTTAACTTGTTCTGGTAAAAATTGATTTTACGGTAAAAAGTACAGGGGCCCTGAATGCCGAGACATTTCACCGTAATTTGATCTAGAATATCTTACAATGTATGCAAAGTTTTTTGTGATTTGAATTATTTTCATATAAAATTTGCTTTTGGTATTGGGGCGCTTCTCAAATGGTGAGAATATTAGCGTTAACAGTAGCTGACTCTAAATCCTCTTGACATTTATATGCTAGTTGCGTTTAATATTCCCTACTTATGCAATATGCTTTCCTAGATAAATCAAATTAACCTATAACTTTCTTCATCGAATTTTAAGACATCAGATTATCTCAAGTAATAAATTTGTGAGAAAAATTATTGACGTTGTGTGCATTACATCTTTTGGATAATCCTGTTTTTCATGTACTTTGGCACTTTTTTACAGTAATAATTCATAAAAGCATAAAAATACTTAAATCTTTGAAAAATTATTTTAAAGTAACTTTTACAGCTATTACCATAAAATCACGGTATCACTGTAATTTAATAAATACTACTATAAAAATAACGGTATAATATTTTACGGTAAATTTGCGTTCACGGGTGGTGCACACAAAGCGTCGGTACTTTATACCGTAATTTGATCCGGAATTTTTCGCAGTGTAGACAGAAACATAAATTTACTCAAATTTTTTTTATTGTTAATTGATTTTAAACGAACAGAGCTTAAAGTTTAGTTCTGTGTTATGATCTTACGTTTTAAGAACTGTCCATTGCATTCCGCATCTTAGTTCACGTGGAACATATTTTATTTAGAATGGACAGATTTTATTTAAGATGAACATACTTTATTTAAATTAAGTTTTGTCTTAACTCCAGGTACGATTGAAAAAGACAAAGAAATTGTTTTAGATACATTTTATTTAAGTTTTTTGGAGATGTGTAATTTTACTCGTATGTTAATAATTTAATTATCTTTAAGCCGCTTTTCGAAAAGTGATATTGAAGAAAATTGTTCGAGTTTTGCATCATGTCAACACGTTAGGGGATTTTGATTAGAGAAAAGCACGTTTAAAACTTGAATGTCAGTGATTTTAATTTTAACATGTTTACTTTATGTGAACTAAAACAATAGAAACGTTTTTATATATACTTTAATGGTTGATTTAAATAAAGCCTTTATCTTTCAACACAATACTATTACAATATATATACGACAGATATCTGCAAAATATTCCGAATCAAATTAAGGTAAAAAGTACCATCACCCATGGTGACAGAACTTTTCAAAGTCCACTTTTACAGAACGTTACGAACAAAATGGACTGTTACATGTTACGAACAAAAAATCTGATAAACCGTAATATTTATAACAATAATTACCGTAAAATCACTGAATCACTCTAATTAAAAATATTACGGAAAAATTTACGTTTTCGGTAAAAATGGATTTTACGGTAAATTTGCTTTTATGGACGATGCACCCAAAGTGCCTGTACTTCATACCGTAATTTGATTTGGAATTTTTTGCAGTGTATTTCTATGCGGCTATACATCTTTGTTTTTAAAAATACCAGTATTATTTAGATTACTATAATGGTTTAAATAAGGAGTTTCAAAGAGATACATATTAAAATAGTTTGGGATATATAATATATGTACAGTAAAATATGTATATAATAAATGTATATTATATATGATATATGTATATTAGTTTTAAAAATGTCTGGTTGACTAAATTGAAAATGACATAACTGTAATTCAATGCATTTATTTTGCTATAATGTTTGCGAATAATAATTTAATATATCTAAATTATGTTATTTTTAATAAAAATGTTATTACTATAGAGCATCTATTAATTTTCTTTTTAATTATTTCTAAAAATAATACTTTGAAAAGTGTCAGAAAATCTTAGCATTTCATACTCTGGGAAAAACTACATGATTTGAAAAAATTACTACACTGAGGAGCTATATATTTTTGTTTGTTTTCTGTTGCATGAAATTTTTTAACAGATCTTAGATACGTTCGTATTACAGCTTTCAAATCTGTAATCGGTTTTTGTCTTAAGACTACAGATTTTTTTGAAAATGACATTCTTAGTACAGTTTTTGTCAAAATATACAAGTTTAAAAACGTTATTCACAACAAGGAAGGGAGTGTACATGTTCAAAACAAACTTCTTGGGGAGTTAAAGCACTTCATCTGG